>NW_010533692.1:33976-36497 GCF_000687285.1 Phaethon lepturus
CTTTCTTCCCTTTGAAACCCTCCAGACTTAGTCCTACAATTCTGCCTTGTGGTCAACTGCGTTTTGTATCTCATCTGTTCCCTGCTGCAAATCAGGGCTCTAAAGATCTCATGGTCTTTGGAGGGGGAGGAAGGTCTTGCAAGGCCAGGTTAATTACTGGGGAGCATTCACTCCACAAAATGAGATCATTGCATGCCAGAAACGGTCTGTTTAGGCAAGCACTTCAGTTCCTGCAACAGAATAGAAAGTTCCCAAAACATCCTTTGCTTACTTGATTGCCATTAAATCATCTGGGTGTACTCATGGGCATCCTAACTGAAATGCTCTGGCACTCCTTTTGAGCTTTTGCAAAACCAAATCATCGTAAAAAGCTGTTCAAGAGGGTCTGAATTCTTAACACACACACACACAAACACCACCACCCCCCCCCAAAAACACCTCAACAAAACAACACTGCCAGTGAGATCTCAAATGAGGTAAATATTTAGTCAGCTGGATATGTAGACCAATGTCTCGCACACGCTTGCATACACAGGACAGGCTGCAGTATGGAGTGCTGCATTTAGCCAGATGTTTGACCTGTGGTGCGTGCATGGAAATGTTTGAGCATATAAGTTATCATTTTGCACTGGGACCACTTAAACTTGAAATTTCCAATGACAAATTGAAGAGTACTTCTTTTTAAGTTGCAGCGCAGTAATGGGAGTTAGGATTTATAAGCCCTGCCAAATTCAATAAACTTGTGTTATAGCCTTTTAAAATTGTTATATTGAACGCTGCTTATAAAAAGCCATCTTCCTTCTATTGTTTCATAATTTATTCAGTGTTTTCTTAACTGGCCCATCAGCAGAACAGTAAAAATGCCACTGAGTAAACTTTGTTTAATGGTGACCAATTTTTGTCTATGTTACAACAATGTCTGTGTGAAGAAACAATTACCTTGTGATTTGCTGTCAAAGCAGTAAGTGCATTTTCTTTCCAGTTCATTTAGAAGGGACGTCACTTTCAAGCTTTCCCTTGTTCTCTTTGTGGGGTTGTTTCCTCTTCTGCACATTTGGATTTTTTTGCTATGCGCACTACAAAGTACTGGTTCAGCCCTAAGTTCAGGGTTCAAAAATACAGCCTCTGCTGTCCTCTGTGCAGTGTTGGGCTTCAGTGATGCATTATCAGCACAACTCAGACTCATTGCTCAGGTGTTTACTGAACCTCCCCAAAACAGAACAAACTTTCCAGTGTCAGCTCTTAATACTACTTTTCTACTGGGTTTGTTGTATGAACCAACATCAATTGCTGTTTGTTTTGTTACATTTCCTTCTTCAATCACAGCACAGAGACTCTCAAAGATATGATCTGTTTTCTTTTCATACCTGTACAAAGTGTTGGAGATGGAATTGTTTGTGAGTTTTTGGCCACTGTATGTTACAAGCATTTATCATCGTTATTATACTAATGTAAGAAGGCAGTTAGAAATGTTCATTGTGGCCTGAAACCTCTCAAGTGCCTTGCAATTCTTTGTTTTGGTGAGTGATGGTCAAACCCTGGTATGTTTGCTAGGATGAGAGCATTCAGAGGGATGCTCAGAATCACTAGTGGAATTTGAAAAATCTTCTTTCCTCAAAGAGGAGAGGAGCATGTTTCAGTGCCCAGCAGCTCATATCAACACTGTTTGCAGGAAAGATTCTGAAGATTCAAATACATTAATAGAAAATAGTTCTCAGAGTTGTATGGGGGGGAATGAGGGTTTTGGGCAGCACTTGTATGTGCCACCAAGCTGTAGGTATCTGTAAGCAACATAGAGCCTCTTGATTTGTATGGTCAAATCTAAGATGTGCTTCCTGTACTGTTCACAGAGCTTTCATCCTCAGAAAGGCCTCCTGATCTCAATGCCCCTATTGTGCATGGAAAGGATGAAAAGCTAAATTGACCCCAGGGATTCAAGGTGTTTCCAATCTGAAGATTAGGCTGCTAAACAACCCTAGGTTATGAATAGCCTAAAATCTTTCCTTCGGACTCTGCGAGAAGGGTTAAGACATAATCAGAGTAGTCGGCTCCATATATCACATTACTCTTCTAAGATGCCAGAATTCTGTTACAAAAAACATATTTGGAATTCATAGTTCTGTGCTCTTCTCCAGCATGCTGGCCATTAACCACTGCAGGGATTAAACAGCTACCATTATGTAGGCAGCATCATGTTTATAACAAATTGCTTCCTTATAGCCCACCTGCTGCTTTCAGTAATTTGAAAGCACAGTAAGTTAGGTCTCAAAAGTTGTATTTTGGAAGATGATGGGGGTTTAAATAAAAGGTTTTAAATTACGAGGCCTCAAATAGCTACCTAGAGAGGCAGTGTCTAGCATCTGGACTGTTACTGAATTACTGTAAGTCTCTTAATCAGCAAGGGAGCCCCTAAACTGAATGGCTGATGGGAGTGAAACCCGACACTAAATGGACAGCAATGTAAGAAAGCTTTGTGAGCAACTCCCAGAGGAGTAGGATGAATAAGTATGTCTTTAGGGAA
>NW_010533692.1:36528-44768 GCF_000687285.1 Phaethon lepturus
CCCTTTAGGATAGAAAAGCACATTCCCTGCAATGTGTTTCCTCTTGTTTTTGTTTTTTTGGTGGGTTTGTTTTCCTCATGCGGTTTTTTGAATGCCTCCAGACCAGATCTTTTGGTGCTATAAATTGATGTAGCTCCTTTGGTTTCAATAAGGTTATGTTGATTTACTCCAGCTGAGGATCTGCTGTGTTAGTCTATTCTCATACTGCTGGAGTTAGCAAGTTCAAGCTCACATTTTGAGTACTTCATGCATGCACTAGAAATTAATCATGGCAATGATGTGCAAAGTATGTGTGGACATTGTTCCACAAGCAGTTCTCAAAATCCCTGCCTCTGCTATCTCCATTTAATGTTGACCCTCTGTCTTCTCTCAGTTGTGCAGGCCTTACACTGGCGTAAGTCTACGGACTTCAGTGGGTTTGCTCCTGGTTAACACCTGTCTATAAAAGTAGTGTTAAATCATGCCTATAATATTAAATCTCGTGTCTCCATGTAAAGTATCGTATCCCCAAGGCTCCTGGTTTTGGAATTACTATCCCCCTCCATTTAATGTAGTAATGAGTGATGAACTGTATAGCTTCCATCCAACACCTACTGAAGAACAATGTTTCACGGTGTCTTCTGTGGATATTGCCTCAAGCTCAGATTTCTTCAGGAGTGGTTTAGTATTGCCTATTGCTAACTTCATCTGTCTCTGTGCATTGTCTTGTCTGTTGGCTTAGACATGGTGGGCTTGGAGGGGAAAAGGACTTGCTTAAATATTAGTACTTCTTTTTTATGCTCTTCTGAACCATCACACTGTCAAGGCAGAGAGTTGTATCTAACAGTTGACACAGGAGGGAAACAAGATGCTATCCATCCCTCTCTGCCTGAAGTTAGCAGTAACCATCTGAGCAGCTGTGGGGACCTGAGGAGTTTCAAGGTGTGCGTTTCAAGGCTAGGATTATCAAACAGGTCTTAGAACACTTCACCTCAGTATCAGTGCAGACTGGCTCTTAATTCCATCTACCCTTTCCTATTTCTCTTTAATTCTCAGCATAGTAGATCATAGCTCTGACCTGCTTTTCCAAAACAGTGGCAGAGGTGTGATGTGTCCCTGTTCGTTGCAGGGTGGTTGGACTAGACAACCTTTAAAGGTCCCTTCCAACCCAAAGATTCTATAATTCTATGTGAGCAGCTTTCCATTCATTCCCACTGAGCATGATATAGGTGGTTTCTCTGTGGCATTCAGCATTACAGATGCTTTGCTAGTGTAGAGTTTCTGTATTTCAGGAGGTGATAAGGCAAAGCCCACCTGTGGTCACTTGAATTTCATGAACTCTTTTGCCCTCTCCTCAATGCTTCATTCTTGGAGCTACTGAGCAAGAACGTGCTCAGCCTGGAGACAGCCTGTCTGTGCACTCATGTCCTCACTGGAGCGTGCAGGATCACAAATCTAGACATTGCCCCTCACTACAAGAAGGATGTTGAGGTGCTCGAGCATGTCCAAAGAAGGGAAACGAAGTTGATGAGGGGTCTGAAGCACAAGTCTTACAAGGAGTGGCTGAGGGAACTGGGATTGTTTAGTCTGGAGAGGAGGAGGCTGAGGGGAGACCTTATCGTGCTCTACAACTACCTGAAAGGGGGTTGTGGTGATGTGGATGTTGGTCTCTTCTACCAAGTAACAAGTGATAGGATGAGAGGAAATGGCCTCAAGTTGCGCCAGGGGAGGTTTAGGTTAGATATTAGGAAAAATTTTTTTATGGAGAGAGTGGTCAAGCATTGGAACAGACTGCCCAGTGAGGTGGTGGAGTCACCATCACTGGAAGTGTTCAAAAAACGTGTGGATGTGGCACTTCGGGACATGGTTTAGTGGCCATGGTGGTGTCGGGGTGATGGGTGGGCTTTGTGGTCTTAAAGGTCTTTTCCAACCTTAATGATTCTGTGATTTGGCACACCACTTTCTCAAACAGCTGTTCCCCAAAACCAAAGGTCCAAATCACCTTGAAAGATAAACTTTAAGATGATCTCAGTCATGAAGGCACAAAAGGGAAGGGACCAATGAAATAACCATTACGTGGATGTGTTGAAGAAAGGCAAAGAGCCTTTGGCAGCATGGTGGGGATTGGCCCTTCAAAGGACTTCGGGACATGGTTTAGTGGCCATGGTGGTGTCGGGTTGATGGTTGGACTTGATGATCTTAAAGGTCTTTTCCAACCTTAATGATTCTGTGATTTGGCACACCACTTTCTCAAACAGCTGTTCCCCAAAACCAAAGGTCCAAATCACCTTGAAAGATAAACTTTAAGATGATCTCAGTCATGAAGGCACAAAAGGGAAGGGACCAATGAAATAACCATTACGTGGATGTGTTGAAGAAAGGCAAAGAGCCTTTGGCAGCATGGTGGGGATTGGCCCTTCAAAGGAGAATGTGTGCAAAGGAGGTCTCTTCCTCCACCTGTCCTTGCATGACATGGGAGAGAGAAGTTCAGGAAGTCTGGAGCTTCCTTCCTGTTCTGTATTTCACTTCTGCTTTCTCGGTAGCAAAGCTTGGGAGGGGTTACCTCACGTTATATAACAGCCCTGGCTCCAGGAGGTGCTGATTCCTGGGGCAGCTTCCTTTGACTTTTGGGTAGAAGAGAACTCTGTGTTCAGATAAAATGCACAAGGAACCTTACAGCCTGGCAGGTGGAGAGTCCCAAAGAGAAAAACTGGAGCTGCCAAAGAAATGTTTGGCTTTCTTGAAATGCTCCACAATGGAGTATTTCTTTCAGTTCTGATAGCTGAGGTATTTTAAGCTGCCATAGCTTAATTTAAACCTTCCTACTATATGCACATTTGCATGTTTGCACAGATTAGCAATGCACACAGCTGCATGTTTGCACACACAACTACTTGGCCAGCTGTTTAGGCCTCCTCGCTGCCAGCTATATTGATTTATTTAATTCTTCTATTGGCTGATGAATAATGTGTGCCACATACAGAACTTGGATCTGCTTTATATAAATAATATAAACTAATGTAACTGCCCTGTAAAAAGGACATTCTTCTCTTTTTGCTAGAGGAAGATTCATGTTCTGTATTTGTGCACTGGTCTGCATGGTATCTTTCATTTTATTTTCTTGTCTGAGTTGGAACTGATGGACCTGATAATGTGAATAAACAGGTTAACATTTTTACTCCATATGGAGTAAAAAGCTTAAAATCTTTGTAAGTCAAAATAAGTATGAGAAGCAGAAGTGTATATATGGCTTGTAGTCAGTCTGCTCTATCAGTGATAGCAATAACATGAGCCAAAATCACTGTGATTACTGAGAACTGCATTTAACCTGTGATTTCTTTAAAACAGCAACATGCACACCTCGTGAAGAATTAAAATAGAAATACTTCAGCTACATTAGATCATTATTTTGAAGATTTGTGTGTGCAAGAAGTGATTGTTCAACCTCTATGCAAACAAATCTAACTTCATTCTTAATATAGCAAAGTTAAATTACATATTCTGCAATCCTAGTCATTGTGTATCATCTTAATTGGGGAAGTTCTGCACTTGTCCTTTCTTTTTGCTAAAGCCCTTATGATTATGCTTAAGAAGAACCCTAATACCATTATGTAAATAGTCTTTTCTTCCTCTGCTGGGTAAATACCCTTCCTGCCATCTCGTTTGCCACCTCAATCATCTGTCCTTGGAATTTCCTAATCCTGGCCATGGGACTGCAGCTGCAGTACAGAGTTCAATTTAATTCTCTTTTGCAGATCTCTGAGAACTGAGTTGTGTGTTTGTTCGTCCAGCTGTCTGATGTCTATTTAAAAAGACACGAGTTTTGCTTCCTCTAACTAAAGCTGTTTGAAACTGTGTAAGTGATATTTGGTACTGAAGTTACAGACTTCTTAATACTGTGTAAAAATGTGCTCGTGTTATATTTCTAATGTGTGAGCGGCTCTGCCCTCCCGTGGATAGGAGAAGAACTCGGCTGCATGCCCCGGCCCAGTGCTGCTGCTGCATCAGAAATGTTTTCAGCTGAGAGTCCGGTTTATGGGGCAGGAGAATCTGAATCCTGTTTTCCCTGGTGTTAAATGCTTCTTCACTGTGGCATGAAGCATCAAGACAACCTTGTGGTTTGCTAGAGCAGTTTTCTCTTTTGAATCTTGGTCCTATTTTTATTTCCTTTTTTTTTTTTCCCCTCCCTCATCTCTTCTGAAGCAGGGACACCATGCCTGCTCTCACTAAGCCAGCCTTACCTTCTGTAAAGCAGTTTCTCAGAGCCAGTTCCACACTCACTGGGATGCTTAGCACTGTTTGAAAGATGTGATGTTGCAACATGTGGATGTGCGTCACTGTTTATGTGCACTGAATTTGAAGCAATGTGTGCTAGTGTATCAAAGCATGCTTGTTTCTGGTCACAGCATATTAATGATTTATTTTCGATTCTAATCAGCCACTTAACCAAGTCATTTTAACCTGTCTCCATCTGCCCTTGCTTTTACTGTGATTAGTAGTACTTTCTCTTTATTTCTTTACTTCTCCTCTCCCATCCCTTATGACTTTTTGGGAGGTGCCATGGAAACTTTGAATAAAACTTTTATTTCCCTTGGAGGAAAACCACAATTAAAAATAGTGTTAGATGATGTTCTAGCCCAGGTGAACAGCACCATCCAAGTATACTGGTGCTGCTGTGAGTGTCCAGAGGGCGAGGAGCGGAGGATTCATCGAGGAGGGACATACAGTTTTTTCCGTCATCCTGCCAAGCTTCCTCCAAAAGAGGCAAGATTGCTGACATGAGCAGAAGCTTGACCTGCAGGCAGCAGTGCCAAGTAATGCCGGCAATGTGTTTTACACAAGGGTGTGCTAACCTCGGCATTTTTCCAGAGCTAGATCATTCCCACAAAAACAACTCTCTCGCCTCTCAAACATAGACCGCAGTGGAGAGCTTGGTTTGCAAGCTCTGATTTGATCAAACATACCTAGAAAAAGACAAAATGGAATTGCAACTTTGCAACTTTAAACTGTGTCCATTTCCTTTCAAACCACATAAATAAAAAATGGTAGACTCTTCCTGCTCAGAGGTGCTTGAGTTGCATGTGATAAATTTTGTGTGGCAGGAAGAACGCGCTGTGTCAGTGTGTCATTAGATTTGATAATTCACAGATCAGACTCAAAAAAAAAAATTTATTACCTGGATTTACTTGTCATGAAAGTGCCTTAAAATATGGGTGGAAAAAATAATCAAGCAAGGCAAAAAAAAAAAAAAAGGCATTATTGGATTAACAGAATAAAAAGTCTTTTGGAATTGCTATTGTATGGCCTTTATTTATGTAGGTAGATTCAGTTTCTTATAAATGAATTTATACAAAAATCAATGAACTATATACCTTAACCCAGAAGGATGCTCTGAGGAATTCTTCCTTGTGGCAGTGGAAATAAATGACTTGGAGGGAGAGGATGTTAGGATTCGCAGCGTCCCTTCTCATGATGCTGGTGACTTCTTGTGAGGGTGTATCAAAGTACAGATTTTAACAGTGAACATATTTTTTTGAATTTGGTAACATTTTGTAATAAAAAAAAGCATGTGAATAAGAGACTCTATAATAATCAGGATACAAATTGAGAAAGTCATAAATCCTAATCATAAAAATTCTTTTTACTGGCTTTTTTTTTAATTGGGTACTCATATTGTTATTCATATTTAATTTAGAAAGATCCTATTGTAGAAGCAACTGCTAAAACTTTATTCAGGATATTTCAAAAGATCCATTTATTTTCAATCTTAGTCAGCTCATAAAGTGAGATATATTAGAAATGTCATACGCTGGAAATTAGGCAGCACTGTTAATTTGATCACTATATAAAAATGTATGTAAAGCTTGTGTAATAACAGTACTCTCTTATCGCCAAGACACTCCCCTCAAGAACACTTTCTGTATTTTATTAAGTGCCTGTGCAAAGCTGGAGCTCAGCTCCTTTCTAAATGCCAGCCTTATGCCAAGTACCACATTGGCACGGGGAAGCTGAGTTTGGTTTCTGATCCTTCAGCACAACTCTTGTGTGACTGTTGGCAAGTCACTTAATCTTTCTGTGCCTCACAGTTGTAACATGGCGTAAAGACATTTTATAGCTTTGTGTTGAGAAGCAGCTCCGAAATCTGGAGAGCCACAGGTACAGTGATGAGTAATTTAAAGTATTTTGGCTTTAAAAGAGCCAGAGCTCTTAGCTAGCTCTTTAGCTAGCTCTCTTTAGCTCCAGCTAAAGAGCTAGAGCTTTTCTTGAGATTCATCCTGAAGGCCACTCTTATTCAACCAATGCAGTAATGTGCTGGTGGAGGCTATTATACATCCTGACTCAGCATCAGGAACCACGTGGAGAGGTTTGTTTTTTTGGGGTTGGGTTTGGTGTGCATTTTTTGGGGTTTTTTTTGTGTCAATTCAGTACTCAAACAAGCAAGCAAAGAAATCTGCTGGGATTCAACTCCGTATTTTTTCTACTGAAACAAACAAATCCCTGAAGTGCTTCAGTTTAGAAAAGTCCCTTTTTCTTGAATTTATGCCTAGAAAAAAAAATTAGCTACATTTTTAAACATGTAATTTCTAAGAAAAATGTTGACAACTTTTAAGAATTCAGTGAAGTAAAACCTTTTTTTTTAGTGTTCATCAAGTATTGTGCAATCATTTGGGTTTTTTCTACTTTCTAGGCTCTAGAAATGTGCCTCAGTGGAAGGAACAGACTCAGCAGGAGAGCAGAGGGCATATTGAATATACGCATCAGGAAAGTTCAAAGTTCCAATCAAACCCAGAAAGAGATTCTTCCACAAATTATTGGATTGCAGCTGAAGTGGGTGATTGGTGTGCTCTCCATCCTAGTCTGGCATCAGGAACTGGAAGATGGCAGGTTACAAAAAACAAAACCCTGAAAACTTACTCTTTTTGACTCCTCCTTTGCTCTCTCCCTTCCTGCATGGTCTCTGCCTTGGTTTTTATGGTGGCTGCTTTTCTATTTGCAGCTAAGTGTAATCTGCAGAGTAGTATCATATATCAAGCTCTCATTCCATTTTATTATTAATTTAATTGAATCATTAGGTTGATTTCAAGAGATTGGATGGGTATGAAATACTAGTCTCTCTACTTTTTTTTTTTTTAAATGCTGCTGCTGCATTAAATCAGTGTGTAAAGTCCTGCAGTGTCAGTGGGATGGTTAATACAAACTTACTATTTTTGAATGAGCACACTAAATACTAGATTAGAGTACAGGAAAAGACTAGAAGTGTCCATCTGTAAGGAATGAATGAGCCTACACAAAGGTTTGCTCCTCACCTGGCAGGTGCTCACAGGACGCTAAAAACCCCGAGGCCTGGCAGGAGACAGAGGTGACACTTAAAATTGATCCTGTGGAGAGGACTGCATCTGACAAAACCTGTCCCTCCCAGTATAGCAGTGCGGAGGTGCATGGTGTCAGTTGTGTTTGTCTCTGGTCTGCTTCCTTGGGGAGCCACTGGGCAGTGCCAGGCTGGCACCAGATCACCTCGCCCAGTTGCTCCCACCTCTGTGGAACTGCACATGCTGCATCTCGATAGGAAGTCTGGAGAACGTTCGTGATTCTCCTTGGAATGGCAGGGTGCTTCGAGGTATTCCAGAGTGAGCCTGCTGCAGGCTGTCAGATGCTTTTCTTGATCTGTGTGATAATGACAATAATGTTTTGTCTTCTATTCAGTTACATCTCTTAGGGCAAATCTGGTGAATAACTATGATCATATTTCCCCTTCAACCTTTCCCTTTGTTCTGTTGATGGAAACACAGACGACATAGAGACTGCTAAAAGGCACAACTTGCCTCAGGCACTTTTGCTGGTACTTTTTCCTGCCTAGCCACTTCCTTATTGTGCTGGAGGCTTTTCCTAGGTATCTCCTTGGCCAAAGGGTTTAACTGTGTCACTCATGCCAGGCTTTTAGTATTTAAAAATCTAGTGTTTAAATTAAGGGTCATCTTATTCTCTCAGCTTCTCTCTCCATTTCCCACTATTTTGTTTGCAACAGCAATGAACTATTCCAAGCAGAAATGCTGAGCCAAATTCCTTGCTGATATAAAACAGAGTCGGGGAACTTTATAATGGCAAAGATCTGGATCATTTGATCTTACCTGTCTGTGTAGAAACTACAGACTTTTAAAAAAGTTAATGTGGAAATGAGGCCCAGTAGAGGCTGATGAGTTGCTAAGGTCACACACGAAGCTGGTAGTATAGCAAGGGATCAGGCCCAGCCAGCATGGGTT
>NW_010533693.1:0-6928 GCF_000687285.1 Phaethon lepturus
CCTGGTGGACAGCCAAGGTCAACCCACCACAGTGGAGGAGGGATGAGGGGACAGGAGAGCAGTAGAAAGTTCTCATGCTTTTCATTTTATAGGCAGCCCATTTGACTTCTGAAATGTCACTGTCACAAATGAGTGGCCATCATTTCAGCCTTTGGTGTAAATACAATGAAGTGATGTTTTCTATTCACAGAGAAGTACTGCTACACTCTAATTAGAAACAAACCTTACTACATTCTGAGAAAAACATTTTTCTCCCTAAAGAGAAAATCTTTGTGGACTGCAATGTTTGCTTTTGAATTGTCAGTTGCATAAAACTGTGTATCCCAAACCACATAAATAAAGCATTTAGCAGAACAAAAGGATGCACTAACAACTGTTGTCTTCTGGAGTACTTACTTTGAATGGCATTTACTTTATCAATACAGTGAACACCTCCTCTTCTATGTAGAAGTTCATTCTGTCCTTTACTTCACAAAGAAATTGTCAAAATAATGAGCATATCTATCTTTTACAAGTGTTGTATATTTAGAGTGGGATAAATTATAATAATTCATATTCATTTAATGCTGAATATTATACTTAGGTCTGGACTTCTGACAGTAGAACGGAAACCTGATTCATGCAGTACTGGTACCCATTTACTGTTTCAGTCCTGTATGTAATGGAAAAATAAATGACACTATTATCTTCATCCCTTTTTTCTTTTCACTAACCTTTTCATCATTCCTTCCTCTTCTTTTCTCAGCTTAGGATCTGAGATAAGCTTGATGTCAGAAACAAAATAAGAAAGTATTTAGCAGTTATACAAAGGTGAGACTACAAAGAGGGACTGAGGTGAGAAAGAGCTGCTTCTTGGCGGAAGCCATTGCTGCTTCCAGTAATGTCTCTGACTCTGTTGGTTTGCATTAAAGGATTACATACAGTCTGGAAATAAAAAATATATATCTTTGGAAATCCGTCAATTTACATAAATTTATGTTCTAAATAGGAAATTTTTTGTGGAGAGTTTTAAGTCTGCTATTGATTAGTAAGGGGCAACCATTACTTTAAAATTTTAAAAGTGATAGCCATGTGTGCCAGTCCTGGTTTGTGGGTGGGCTACATGCCCTGTTCCATAGCCATTTGGATTGTGTCTATACCAGTAAGCTTATTAGATGGTAAGTACAACCATTTTTCTGTGGTTATCTGTATTAAATTCTAATCAAAAACCTGGCATGGTTCTGAGCTGCGTTTGCACTTTCCCAGGCACATCTTGTACATAGGCAATTCCCAACAAAGGAGATTGAATGTGGCTCTCCCATTTTGGAGGGTGATGGACTTTAGCTATATGGGCTGTGTTCTGTTAGTTCTGTTAGGTTTTTTTAAGTCATGCCCAGAAAAAAAAAGACCCTGCCCTCTTTTGGTTACCAGTAGAGATTTTGTTCACTGGTATAGATGCATTGAAGAGGGGTCAGCAAACAGATGGTTCCTGAAGGAGTCAGGAAGTTTCAGAGCAAAGCATGGGCAAGGTGGAGAGAGGAAGGAGATGCTTACTGTGAAAGATGCTTCCTTCCTGTGGAAAGAAATGTTGTGAATCATACCAGGAGTTACAGGTACCTCTGATGTAGCCAAATGGACACAGAAATTGAGGTCAGAATCTCCTGAGTCCAGTTCTCTTTGTCACTCCCAGTAAAAGAGTCTGTAATGGCTTTTTTCAGTCATAGTTTGCTCCATAGCACCAGACTCAGTGGTAGTCAGACCAGTGATAACCGCTAATGAAAATAAGACATGGCTATTTTTACCTTGGCCCATTCAGACAAATTAAGATGCTATGAAAATAAAAATATTAGCTGCTGACATTTACCAGCTGCTGGTTCTGGTACCACAGCAGTGGGAGATTTAAGGAACATATGGATGTGATTCCTACTCAGTTCATCCAATCTGGGTCAACTTCCCCTATGTACACTACAGCACTATAATTACTAGCAGTTCAATAGTGTTTCACAAATGAAAGTGTTGTGTAAACTGTTCTGTTCAGCACAACACTTTTGCTCTTAAGGGATAATCTAGGCCAAGGAGGCAGCTGAGGGTCCTTGAAGAAAGACTATCACTTCTTGGGGAACAGAGGGGAGAGGACCAAATGAGCCAGGTCTGTTTCTATATTTGTGTTCTAGGTATGCAGTAGTTCAGTTTGTCACATTTAGCCAGAAGTAAAATTTTGCTAATGAAAGGTTATTAATGTAGGAGAGAAGAGGCAGAAGCAGAGGAAGAGACCAAACATTCCTGGGCTAAGAAATTATCCTGGACAAATCCTCCCTTCACTGTACAATAAAACTGGTTTAAGAACCTAGAGGCAGAGAGGAAAGGCTGTCTTCATGCCTAGCCAAAGAAAACATGGGCTTTAAATGCTATTTAGTCCTGCATGAAGATTTTAAAATTGTACTGAGGACACAGAAGGCTTTTCAATGTCAGTTAATGCTCCTGTGTTAGCAGTGCAGTGGGTCACATAGCAAAGGTGGCTGTCTCACCCTTCCAGATATCACAGGTACTGCAGAGGACAGCGGCTCCTTTGGGACATCTCCATATACTGTTAATCAAGCTCTAACCTCTACAGCATTATTAGAGGTTGGAGCTCCAGGGCCAGACCAGGCAATTATTTCGTTTGGGGGATGCAGACACACCTGTCTGAATTCGGGCAGCAGCAGCTAATGAGTAGCAATGAACAGCAGGGTTGCAGTGGTTAGCCCAGGGATGCTAACCCTTACTGTTAGCACAGGACTGCACGTAGGATATCATTAAAATCTCTCTGGTGGAGAAGGGACTATGCTGTACATGTTGAGGGACTGAACCTTGCAAGCCCAGGTGTGTTTCTGGTCTGCCAGAATATGCTCCTGCTTCTCCAAAGTACGATCCACCTTCTCCATGTACCATATTTAAAGCATAATTTCAGCAACAGGTATCCAAGATCTATTAATTACCAATCTTTTCAATTTGATTAGGTTAAGTGCCTTTTCAGACAGGGAAAAGTGCTTCCAAAAGGCTTGTTTCCTTGGTAAATAATCAGTTTTATGGTAGTTTTGGTGGACCAAATGGGTACAGAGGTTAAAGGCATCAGTAAGACTCATCCCAAGGAGAATATTAGAATATTACATGATATGAAGGTCTGAATCAAAATATTTGGATCTCTCATCTCGTGGTACTTCATCTCATGAAGATGGTGCTTCATCTCATGGTAAACATTATTGAAATTTCTTAAAGGAAAAATAGCTAAAATATTGATGAAGTTTTAATTTTAACAACATGACTTAATATCTTTCTCTTTTGTAAAAGAGAGGGGTTTTCATGGAAACTTTTCACATTTGGCTGTCATTTAGATAGTCCTTTGTAGGGAGAAGCAAAAGACAATTTCATCGAGATGGTCTGAAGTTGTTAATGTTGATGTTCTGTTTTCTTGAGGACAAAGCAAGGCAAATTTCCAAAAGGAGAAAGAAGCAGCAAGAATGGAAAATACAGTGTCAGGGAGCAGCAGGAGCAGGTGCTGGGCAAGGGCAAGTGAGGCAGAATCCACGGATGATGGTGAGGGACAGGGCTGTGTCCCACCAACACGGCACCGTCCCACAGCATCCGGCCAGAAGAGCAGAGCCGGGCCAGCAAGTCAGCAAAGCAAGTTAGCAGGTCAGGATCAACAAAACACAAGGGCAAGGGCCTGAGCCTGAGCTGAGGGGCAGAGGTCCCCGATGAGGCCACATCAAAGCTGGCCTTGAGGGCAGGCAGCCAGACTCCAACAGGGACCTTGATGTATAGGTTCTGGTTTTGATGTTCTTATTTGTACCTGTTTTACTGAAGAATACATATGTTAATATGATTCAGTTAGCTGCTCCGTGCCCAGGCAAACTCTGCCAGCAGAGTTACTGAACACACTTTCTTGGCTAAAGGAAAAAAAAGTTACTCCAACTTCAGGTCCCTCTGTCTCCATGAAGTTACCATAACTCCCAAGATGGGGATGTGAAAGCACTCTCGTTTTGCAGTGCACTTCAAGGTCCTACCAGGATGTTACAGAAGTAATTTGTCAGAGGTGTCAAGTTATAATTCTTTTTGTCTGTGTCTGAATTAAAAAATTCAGCAAAGGGTTTGGAGTTAAACTGCTTTTTTCTTATTTTATTCATCTGTTACTCTTAATTTCTTACATGACCAGCTTAGTTCATTGGTTACTCAACCCACACCCCTTTTGGCTGTGATCAGTATTTTTTTTTGTTTCAAATTATTACCTTTCTTTTTCAAATTATTATATTACTTTATCTTTTTACTTTGGTCAGTTTTTACAAATAGTTTTAGGCAACAGGCTGTTATCCTGGCTAAAGTTGAATATAATTAGCCACACAAAGCTGCAAAAAATTTGACTTTTTCTACTTAAAAAATGTATCCACAAATTGCTTAAAGACATTTCTATATTGTACAGTAGTAGAGCACAGCCTATAGTATTAATCTCCACTGGGGAAGAAAGGAAGTTCCATTATATTCCACTTAAATAGGAAAAAAAAAGAGAAGCCGAGGAAGAACTGAAATAGAGAGGAAAAAAGCAGCTTGCCTAAAGATACACAGAAAGTCTGTGACATTGTAAGGTCTTGAATTCCACTCTCTTAACACATAGGCTCATACCACTCCTGCCCCGTAAAAGCTTTTGGCAGCTATATTTTTAATAGACCTCATGTAGATGAGATAACATGAAAGATGTTCCTTTCCATCAGCACTGCAGACGCAAGTGGAGAATTTCCTACAGCAAAGCCATTTGGAGGCAGAGAATTAACACAGTTATTTTTAAAATAACCCACTCGCTCAATAATTCACCACCACCAGTACCAATTCATAAAAAAAAACTTTCCAGTTCTGTGAATAAGCTGCTTGTGTACACTTCTGCAAGTGGTCCCTGATGTATTGGTGTGCAGCTCCAGTGCGGCATGTCACAGCTGGCGGTGGCAGCTGAGAGCTCCCTAAGTGCATCCTGTGACACTGATGCTCCCAGTTCCTAACCAGCTCTTGCCTCCCATCTAGTGGCTATATCCATGCCCCAAATATTTTATTCTTATTTTTTAAAATTAATGTACTGAACAAGTAAGAAACTTGTCTGTAGTAGAACAATGTAAGGCAATAGCCCATGTTCTTGAAATTTCCTGAAGAACTTTGCCATGTATCCATAAGCCCAGTTACTCAAATATTGTTGGTTCCTTCAAAAGTCTTCACAGGAGCTTCAGAGTTAGGAGGTAAAAAAAAAAAATTAATGTGGGGTTCTTTTATTAATTCCATGATTTTGAGCTCTGTAAGGAAGCCGTGTTCACAAGCTCACAAGCCTTTCACTGCCACTGTTAAAACAGAAAGCTTACTTTTCATCTCAAAGTGCAAGGTTAAAATCTTGTGTGGAAAACTCCCTCCACAACAGTGGCCTGTAAGGAAAAACCTAAGAGACTGAAAGAACAACAATAAAATCCCAAGAGCAAGCACAGACTCTTGACTTTACATCCTTCAGTGACCACAGAACCATAGACCAGCCCAGGCTGGAAGGGACCTCCAAAGGTCATCTGGTCCAGCCTTCCGTGGGAAGGGAAGCCTAGGTGAGATTATCTAGCGCCCTGTCCAGTCGCTCCCTGAAAACCTCCAGTGAACACGAATTCCTTCCCTCCAACTCCAAGCTGACCTCCCCCTGTTTCGCACAAGCTGCCTCCCGAGGAGGCAGGGTCTGCAGCTACAGTGTCTGGACGAAGAACCGCACTGGCTGCAGTCAGACTTGAGTGTGGATCACACCGCCAGAGCTGCGGCAAGGACGAGGCAGGAGGGGTGCCAAATGGCCAAGCCTGGCTCCTTGCTGCTCACCGAAAAGCAACTGTGTGTCCACACGGAGGGCTGCAGCTAGGAATAGCACCCGGCATCTGGGAGAAACTGCTGTAAGGGGGAACGGGAGGGCAAAGCAAAGATGCTGCTAGGGGATACCAGGGTCTGGGGGGGGGTCTGGGTACCCCGGGGCGTTGCTCTGGCTGCCTTAGTTCAGCTGGATTCTCATCCATTTGGGATAACAACCCAAATGAATACAGCTTTTATTGGACATCTATAAATATTAATCATTCACTCTGTTAAGGAGTACAGCAGACAGAATACAAAGCAGGGCATTATCCCATGTGAGAATATCCTGACTTACAGGTATTTCTAGTTCTTAAAGAGGAAATATCTCTTTTTGGGTTTATTCCAATATAGGGCCTATGGTTGGACTTGATTTCTGAGCTGGAAGACAGGGATGGAGAGCAGAATAAACTCCCCATAATCCAGAAGGAAGCAATTAAGGACCTGCTACACCACCTGGACACCCACAAGTCTATGGGACCTGATGGGATCCACCCAAGAGTGCTGAGGGAGCTGGCAGCGGAGCTTGACAAGCCCTCTCCATCATTCATCAGCAGTCCTGGTTAACAGGAGAGGTCCCAGAAGACTGGAGGCTTGCCAATGTGACACCCATCTACAAGAAGGGCCAGAAGGAGGATCCTGGGAACTACAGGCCTGTCAGCCTGACCTCTGTACCAGGGAAGATTATGGAGAGGTTCATCTTGAGGGCACTCACAGGGCATGTGCAGGACAACCAAGGGATCAGGCCCAGCCAGCATGGGTTCATGAAAGGCAGGTCCTGCTTGACCAACCTGATCTCCTTCTATGACCAGGTGACCCACCTAGTGGATGAAGGAAAGGCTGTGGACATTGTCTACCTGGACTTCAGTAAAGCCTTTGACTCTTGTCTCCCACAGCATTCTCCTGGAGAAACTGGCAGCTTGTGGTTTAGACGAGTTTACTCTTCACCGGGTAAAGAACTGGCTGGATGGACGAGCCCAGAGAGTCGTGGTGAACAGAGTTAAATACAATTGGCGGCTGGTCATGAGCGGTGTTCCTCAGGGCTCAGTTTTGGGGC
>NW_010533694.1:0-22342 GCF_000687285.1 Phaethon lepturus
CCAGCCGGCTCCCCGGCAGGGTGCGGGGGAAGGCGGTGGCTCCGTTACCGCCGGGGTCCACCGCTCCAGGCCGGAGCCAGGAGGAGCCCCCTCAGCAGGGAGGGGAACCTCTCCTGCCCTTCCCTGCCACTTTTTCGCTGTCGTTTCTAAAAGGCACTGAGCTCTCCGGCGCTGTTTGGCGGCGTGGCCTGGACGGGGCTGCCAGCGAAGCCAACCGGAGGGTGAGAGCGATGGTGGGGCCCGTGTCCCTGTGCCCTGCTCCCTAGGCGCTGCGGCTGGCCTCCCCTGCCTCGAGGGGCCAGGCGGCTCCCAAAGACTCCAGCCGCTCGTCGTGGCTGCTCATCACCCGTGCCGAGAGTGCTCGCAAAGCCGTTTGTGGTAGAGACTTTGTTTTCATACAGGGAGAGAAAAAAAAAAAGAAGTGTTTTTGGCACTTGGGTTGGAACTCGCTTCCTTCTAGCCTTCGTGTAGTAACAGCTTTCATCCACCCTCAGCAGAGATGAGTGTTGTTCCATAATAACGAATGTTCTCCTGTGCCGCGTGGGCTCCTCCTCCATGCTGGGTGAGCGTGTGTATGTGGAGGGAATCCGTAGCTCTCGTCCCTCCAGACTGCTGTCTTGACTTGTTTTTGTCCTTGATGCAGGCGCTGCTGTTGTCAGTGTAGTCCGGTTGATAGCATCCCGACTTTTTGCCTGGTGTGTCCTTGCACATCGCTGCATCCAGGCTCTTGTGCATGGGAACAAAAGACATTCCAGCAAGTGAACTTGCACAATCTGAGCTTGGAGATATGTTTGCTTTCCCTTTGTGTAAGCATTACAAGGCTTATCAAGTGAAGGAAAACCTCACAGTGATAGACAGTAGGGCTGTATCTCCTCTATGCAAAGAGGAGGTGAGTCTCTGGGCTCTGGAGCAATGAGCGCTCAATCCCCTTTGCATCCAGCCCTGCTCCTGAGATGGTCAGGGACCTGATGGGCAGACTTTGAACTGTTTGCCCTTGGCCTCCAAGAAAGTGCTGCTGTCCAGTTGACTGACATTCCTCCCTGTCTGTCTCTTAATTCCTAATTGTTGCTTGATAATCAGGATTTGTCATGTTTGAAAGAGCTTAGGGGAGAGAAAAGACTTAATCTTTCTTCTGTAAAGGCCAGAAATAAGTGTTCAGGCTGTTCTTTGGTTATCTGTTTTTTAGGTGTTTTTCATCAATGAGCTTTACTAACACAATGAATTTACCTTCTCTTCTTGACTGTCTTTTGAAACATCCTACATCCAGTAGCTTTCCTCCTCCTCTCTGCTCTGTCTTGGGTGATGTACCTTTATCAGCTGGAGGAGATGATCATCTGCCCCATTTCTGATTCTTTTGTGGCAGTGTTAACTGGAGGCTGAAAGACTCAGGGAAAATGTCTCTAAGCTGTTGCAGTGCCTGAGGAACGTAACTGTGTCAGAGAGAGCGCCCTCTCTAGAGACCAGGGGAAGCCCAAGAAGCAATTTGGGAAGGGAGGTATTGCAAAGCGTGGTTTTTCTTCAGTGTGATGCTTCAAATCTCTGGTTCAATGTTTTGTATAAAAGGTTTTTGACAACACATGTAAGCTGTGCAGGCAAACTGTAACCAAGATGATTGATGCTGGAGAGAACATCAGCTATTTTGCTGTGCAAGCCACAGGGAAAATCACTTGACGTATTTCTCTGTGAGTCATCAAAGTTTTGACTTGTTGTTATTTGTTTCCCAAAGTTGATAGAAAAACAAGTAGCTTTGTTTTTGGTCAAGCAGATAAAGTTAGTAGCTGTCAAGGACTTGATACTCACTGTAAGCACATATCTTGCCTTCAGCACATTTGCAAAAGTGACATCCTCAGTCAGGGTCTGCTCCCTGGCGCCTGGCTGCGCTTCTGTGTTTGTTTATGTGGGAGCTTATTACAAGTTGGGGTAGCATTTTTAGCTCAGCTTTTTCATTGTACAGCTTAAGAATATAAGAAGGGAGGCAAGATTTCACCCTCTACCCTAGTTCTATGTATTGAGGTGGTTTTTCTTGGTTTATGTCAAGATGGTGCTGTATAGCTTTTTCAATAACCTTGCACAGACTCATGTTTAGTACACCGATACTGAAAGTCGCTGATACTGCAGGCACGTGCTGGGTGTGTCAAGGGTTGGTTCCTTGCGCTTCATGCAAGGCAGGCTTTTGTGATGTGGCCTGTTATCTTATAACTGAATGGATCTAACCATGTGCACAGAAGTGGAAGAGAACTTAAACGTTCAGGCTTGGCACTGTTATTTGGTGCGGTTTTAGTTTGAATGCCTTTACCTAAGTTGTTTAATGTAGGTGTTTTCTGTAATGGGACGTACAAAGCTTTGCCTTTTCTGTTGGGGTTTTCTAGGGAGGGTGTGGGATCAGAAGGTGTTCTGGGACACTACAGCAGACTCTGTGGGGCAGAGATCCAGCCAACCTTGCATCATTCACAGCATGCCTGAGGCTTCTAGAAAGCGAGGCCGCCTTTCGGAGGGTGTGCTTTGCAGGGCTGAAACTCTTGGCTTTTTAACTGTAGATTTGTGCACTGAGAGAAGATGAACTATCGCATTTGATGTGCGCTCAGGTTTTCTGCAGAGGTTGCTGCTCTACAGTCCTGGATGCTCAGAGGTTGGTATTTAAAATAGATTGAAGTCTTCTTGAAGGTGAAGTTTTGGAGTGCTGCCTGAGAAATTTGCTGATCTCACCTGATTTTGCAGCTCTGAAAGGAGCATCTTCAAATGTGATTTCTGCTTGGTGAATTTCCAGTTTTATTAATTTTCAGACCCTTTGCCCCTAACTATAGGAAGGAGAGAAAGGCTCCTGTGCAAGCTGTGACACTCTGTACCCCTGCCTGAATTGTTTGGGTCCTACTGGCTCATATTTAGCTTATCTGGGCAATAGCACAATGGATGTAGTTTTGAAAAAGTGCCAGAGTGTATGAAGGTAGATGTTTGTAAAGGAAACACTTACTGGCTTCAAGCCTTGTGGGGAGTTTATTGCTCCCATTATAAAATTGTTGATCCTAACTCAGAGCAATCACTTGAATTTTCCTCCCTGTGAAGGTGAAGCCTTAGCTCCTGCATTTAGTGGTTGTGCCTTCTCAGATGGTGGCAGGTATTTTCTTCCAAAAAAACAACCACGTGCACTAACATCTGACTGTATCTTTCGGATGCGCAGCTGGACCTACAGGACCTTTGCACGGAGCCCAGCTGTCAGGCATTCAGCTGCAGGACTGCAGGTGTGGGACTCTCCTCCCGAATGTGCCATGTCATGGCACTTGCAGTTTGCATGGGCTGCGTTCCCTGAATACACAGCTGGTCCAACGGGCAGCCTGGGAATCCCTCCTGCCTGCTGACACCTTCCTCTCCTAGCTTTGGTTGAAGGGGAAAGACTCCAGCAGATCCTTGCCGTGAAGCTGCCAGTTGCAAACCTTGCGCGTGCTAAGGACCCGCTGCCCTGTGAAATGTGGAGCTGCAGAGGGTGTGACATTTGAGAAGGTGAGGAAGTGTTGCTAGGAAAGAGAAAGAGGGATGGTAGGTAGCTTGGTGGTTTCTGTGTAGCATCCTTGTTTCAGTCATTTTATTTATGTTATTTGTGACTCTTCTGACAGAGAGCTGGATTCATGGCAAGCTTGAGAACTGAAAAAATAAACCACAAAATATTCCTTGGAGCTTTAAAACCTATCTGAGTTTTTATATTAAGATTGTATCTGGTAACACACTGAATTTTAAAAATCCTAATGACTAGCATCCCTTTGAGCTGTCAGAATAAACTTGTAAAGTCTCACCCCAAAGGGAAGCTTCTGAAAATTAAGAGAGAAAGTAGAAAGTGATGCACACTTGAAAACATCTGCAGAAGTCACGTTACTTTCTTCCCTGGAAAGAAATCTTCAACGTTGAGCAAGAAAGGGATGAAAGCAAGCCAAGATATTAAGTAAAGATAGACACAGAAAGCACAGGCTGCTGGGGTTTCTTAATTTCACTGCTAAAGTTTCTTAGAGGAGAAGACTGCATTAGTTTGCTGGCACTTTTCTGTGCAAGCAGAATTGCTTTGCTTAGCTGGCTGTTGAGAAGTTGCATCATGGGATGGGAATGGGAATGTATGGCCCATGCTATCCTAAATGTGCCTGAAACAATCTGTAGACTAATTCACAAAAGGAACGTGCTTTAAATCTTTCGGGCTAGGGTTAGGTCCAGAGCCTAATTCAAAATTTGATTTAGGAGCCTGTCTTCATCTCTGTTGCCAGGGTTCCTGCTAAAGCAGTAGTTGGTCTTGGTGATGGTGTCTTGCTGCTGCTACTTACATTTTTTCTTTGACATTTGGAACGGGAATTTCAGGTCAGAGATCCCAGGGGCAGAAAGCTGATGAGGTACCTACAGGAGGCCAAAATGTCTTGCGTAGCTTGTTTGCCCGAGCACGGTGTGGGATATCCTAGGTGTCTGAAAGGAGGGGGAGCAGAACTTGTGGTGACTTTCTGGAGCTATCATTGATGCAAATCAGCCAAGTTGTTATTTACTGGTGCTCCATATGATGCTTTGGAAAACTAAGCAGGGAATGATTAGGAGTAAAGCTCATCGAAGAACATCTTCTACTTGTGAGAAAGGTGAAGTCTGCTACATAGGCAGCACCAGAGAAAAGCAGCAGGTGACTGTCCTTGGAAGCAGAAAGTGAAGCGTGCACCATGGAGTATGGTGGCTTTCACAGAAAACGGGGCTGAGGAGCTTGTGGTCATTTAGTCTGTTCCCCTGTTTTAAACTTGTCAAGTTACTGCAGATTTTATTGCATTTCCTGTGAGGGAGATTTTCAATAATCACTTTAACAGTTACAGAACAGTCTGGCTTAGTTCTGCTTTAAATTTTATAGGTGGTTTGTCAAAGAACTGACACCTACAAAATTAGGTGGTTCATTTCCAGGGTTCCAAGACCATTTTTGAGTGCCTTATATCCAAATACAGACCTAGCGGAGCACAATTCATCCAACTCTCCTTTTTTTGTTCCCCATTGCCTGTGTCTTTTGCATGAAAGCTTAAGCTGCCCTGATCCAAGGGCAGCCTGTGCTGCTGAGCTGTTCTATGGTGGTCATGTAAGAGGAGGTGGATATCTAGGCACTGATGCTGTGAAGGGAGCCAGTCAAATACAACTAAGGTTTGCCTGACGCCTGTGAACAAGTACATCTCTGCACAGCTCTGCGTTCCTCAGATTTTAGTGTGACATCTGTAAACGCAGCGCTGCTCCTCGAGCTGCAGGCTGTTTTCAGTGCCGGTGAGGTGGAGCAAGGTTTAGTTCCCCTCTTAATGCAATCTGTACTTTTTGTGTTCCACCACCAAAAATTATATTCCCTGTAAGAAGGATTTTAATCACTTTGCTCACTTGGAAAAAGGGCCTTGACATTGTTGCTGATAGCTGTTCTAGCCTGCACAATGGTGCCTGTTTGGGGAAGCAGAGTGCAGATGTCAGATAAAGTCCTAGATGTTTTCTTGACTGTTTTCTGCACTGGGCAGAACCTGGAGCTGACCTAACCTGGAGATCGCTCTGCTTTTCTGCTTGTAGAGCAGCCAGGAGCGAGCCAGGGCTGCATCAGCTCTCCCTGCCTTCCAGAGTTGGTGGTTGCAGGGGATGATGTACTGTTTCATGCTAGCTAGAGCCAGGTGCTCTGGCAGTGTAAGTTGCTAGTCCACAGCAGTTCTGATTCTGCCGTTTCGTATGATTTTTAGAACACACGGAAAAGCTATGAAAGGTATGTAATTTCTTTTTTCTCTTTCTAGCTACTCTTACCTATGACACTCTCAGGTTCGAATATGAAGACTTCCCTGAGACCAAAGAACCCGTTTGGATCCTCGGCCGGAAATACAGTGTTTTTACAGGTATTTTGCATGTACGGTGCAACATGCTCTAATGGTCCAGAGGGCTTTGTTAGTGTTGCACTTTGCTTTCTGAGCAACAAGGTGACTGCAAACATTATAAGCACACTGCAGAGTGTATCTGTTTGCTGGCAGAGCATGCAGACTGTGAGTGCTGTGCTTCTCTCTGTCTGGCCATCTCTGTGGACTGTGGAATATTTTTGTCCAGAAAGTTACTATTTAGTAGTTTTGGGACTTATGTCATGAGGCAAGGGGATAGCTCGGGGCGAAGGCAAGAAAAATGGTTTACTGCTTCATCATTTGCCTATGGCCATGGCATCTTTGGGTTGATTGCAGCTATTTTTGGGGAAAAAGAAAGCTGCTTCTGCACAGCAGCACTGTCCTGTTCCTCAGCCAGATTTCGCCACTCTGGGCACACAGGCTGAGTGAGGAGTAGAATGCTGTTGTCATTAGGGAAGGTGAGTGAGAGATGGATGTAGCTGTGTTTGGTGCTAGCCTTACGTGTGTGCCTTTTGATGCTGAAAAATTTCCAGAGAAAGAAGAGATCCTGTTGGATGTGACCTCTCGACTTTGGTTCACCTACAGAAAGAACTTCCCTGCTATCGGTACGTACTGCGGATGAGTCTAAGTGTATCCTGGAAATGATGATAATCCAGTTATCTCTACCTGATAAAACAGTCTCCACAAGCATAACATTATCTCACTTCCAATTGTAGGGATCTGAAATGCACTTCAGTTAATTGATAGGTTAGACTTTTTGTTTATCTTATAATGAGAATTCCTCATCCCCTTGGGTATGAGGGGTAACAGTGATTTTTGAAAAGGACACAGGAATGAATGTGGGAATCCTACCTGAAATGTCCTTTCTTGGAGCAACATGGGAAGATTTTTGTACTTCATCTTCATTAAGTCCTACATAAGTCTAACATGAAATACTATTTAATGATGGTCTTGGGTTTGAAGTGGATTAAAGACATGAAAGCTAGAGATATGATACAGAAATTACTGCCTTTCTGCATCTGTTCTGGACTATGTGTGTGTGTGTGTGTGGTGTTTCTTTTGTGGGTTTTTTTAAATGCCTGAGGTGGCTGTTACACACAGGAACTGTAATAATATGGGGAACATTTCCCAGTGAACTTGATGGAGGAGGTCTTGGTTCCTTAAGATATTCTGCATGGTCACTTCTGTGGTTTGGTTTTGTGTACTGGGTGGAAGGGTATCAAAAGAGATCTGAGAGCAGGTAAATGGGATTCCAAACCCTATCCGTGTCCCCACTGTTGATGTCATCCCCAGCAGTCGATGAGGAAAATAGTTCAGATTTGGAAAATAGCTCAGATCTTGGTAGCTGATCCTTCTGGCTTGTTTTGTGCTTTCCGTACTGGGAAACCCTTTTCCTAACAAGGTATGAGACATCTTTGATGCAGTTTAATCTCTTTAAATTCACGCTTGTGAGCCATAGTTAAGGTGTTTGAAATTGAAGGGTTAGCATGTGTTTAACTATGGCTCACAGACATGATTGGGGTTTCTATGTGAGTTATTAAAGGGTGAAGAGCATGAAGAAATCCCATTTTCTGAGTCATTTCCCATTTACAATATAGATATGGTTTGCCTGTCATACAGTAAACCTTTTCCTTTTTCAGTCTTTCTTCTCCCAGTCATCCCTTTTATTGTTGGCCACTTCTCTCTGTGCTTGCCCACTTAAATATTGTAAGCCCTTCAGAGGGTAAGGGGAATGTCTTATGCTAATTTTTTAAAGCATTGTCAATTTTGGATGTTGTATATGTTATAAATTGCTTGCAAAATTATAAAAGATAGTGCTGACCATCCAGAAGCTGATGAAATAGTTCTCTTGGGTTGTATTTCTCCTGGTGCTTTTGGTGCAAAGTAGTTGCATGGGATCAAAAGAAAAAAGCAGGATTACAAAGAAACTACTTCTACCAGCAGTGCTAAGGCGCAGCTGACTGCATGCTTGTAAGACAGCTCACTTGCTGTGGTCACACTAAATGTTTTATTTATGAGGCTTGTAATAATAGCCAGAACTTCAGTGGAGGACCAGCAGATTCTTTTTGAAGTTCTGTCAGGGAAATGCTTCCAGCCTTGAGGCCTTTGTCTCAGACTTCCCAGTATGAGCTAATATCCAGCTTATTCTCCAATGTTATGTAGGATGTGTTTGTTTTTTGTTGCTGGGGTGGGTTTTTTTGGCTGATGGGATTTTTTTTTTTTTGCCTGTGGTGTTCACTTTGGAATCTCATCTAGTCATAGCTGCTTATGATGTGGGAATTCCTTGAGACTGATTTGTTCTACATGATGAGTTGCCTTCTCAAGATGAGGATTACAAGAAGTCGCCTGTGACAACCACCTCTGCGTAGAAATGTGTCTCTGAATTGGGCTGGGAGTCTGTGACTAGGCTCATGGGCTGTTGTGCTCCTGGGAAATTCAGCTCTCTCTTCTTGAGTTGTTTGGATTTCCCTTTGAAGTTTTTCTCCCCTTTCAGTTAGAGGGGTTTGTTTGTTTCTTTGTTTGTTTTTAAGGGATACCACTAAGTTACTCACTGATAACTACATTTTGTTTCTTGGCCTTGGGTGTGTGAGCTAAGGTAGTCCTTATTCCCAGCCTGATTTCTTGAGTGAACCTGCTACCCATGCAGACTTACTGTGCTTTCATTTCTTCTCCCTCGTGGCACTGTTTTACTATTCATTACATATTTATATTCTGTCCTTGTTTACAGGAGGAACCGGTCCCACATCTGATACTGGCTGGGGCTGTATGTTGCGGTGTGGTCAGATGATCTTTGCTCAGGCCTTGGTCTGCAGGCATTTGGGAAGAGGTAAACCAGTGCACAGCCCATACTGACTTCCAGGGCCATGTGCTCCCACAAGTGCAATACTTACTTGTAAGGACAGCAGACAACAAGGGCACAGCTGGGAGCTGCTAAGGACTCTATAACTTTTTCTTAAGTCTTTTCAAGTTCAGGGCTGTTGAAAGAACAGCCTACTGGAAATCCTCTGTCAGGTTTTTCCTCCGCTGTCTAGAGCTCTACATAGATAGATATAGTTGTCCAAGCCTTAAAACAAAGGAGAGTCCTGTAACGTGCTAGTTAAATCCACTGAAGCCAAGCACATACTAGATTTTTCTTGAAGGGTTTTTATATAATTGAAGTTTAAAACAACTTAGTAGATTGAGTCTTGTTTAGTTCAATTTTGTCATAAAGCCCTCATTCACTGAGTGTAGTCTCCTCTCCCTGAATACTTCTGTTCTTGTGCTTGACCCATACTTGGTCTGTAAGGAGCAATATCAGAGCGTTTTTCTGACAGTTGTTAATGGCCTTTGAATTTGTGGGGGATGATTTTTTGTAGTGAGGTCACCTGCTTTTTCCCAGAATACGTAGCTCATGCCTGTCAATGAGAAATTGTAATCCTATTTCCTATCTGTGGGATAGAGGTATAATTTGTGTTTTGTGATGTTTGTTTGTTTGTTTGTTTGCTTTTCCATGGGTGATATTCCTTTATCCCAGCTGTGAGAATGCTTACTTTTCTTTTTAAAATTAATCCTTTAGTGATGGGAATGCCTTGGATGCCTAGTAATAAGATAGCAACACGAAAATTGGGTCAGTTGATTGATGCATAGGGAAAAGAATTGTTTTAGCCTCTAGCTGCTAATAAATAATTGTGTTTTGTTTCATATATCCCCTTGTCTGTCTTAGACTGGAGGTGGATAAAAGGGAAGAGGCAGATGGATAATTACTTCAATGTTCTTAATGCCTTCATTGACAAAAAAGACAGCTACTACTCCATTCACCAGATAGGTAAGAGTGTGGGCACTGAAGAGCGTGGAGATATTCAGTCTGGGTTTCCCACGAGTGTAGAACATCACTCCATGTTTGTTTTACTAGCTTAGCAAAAAACCCCAAAACATCGAGTGGGTCAGGTAGTACCTGACACTATGCTGCTTGTTTTCTGATGTGATGTAAAACTGACACTCTTTATTATGGAGTATGGTGGATTTTTTCTTCTTGACTCCTTTAAGGCCATCAGGTTTGCCTAATGCTTCAGGTTATATTCAGCATCACTTTCCATATCCTAGTGAGCTAAGGTAAGAGGAACACATGTGGTTGCTGTTGTAATATGCAAAGACTTCTGAGTGAAGAAATTCTCAGAAGTAGCAAATGGACTAAGGAAGGATGTCACTTTGATATAAACTTCCCTGGCAAATAAAAGAGAAGCAGCCTGTTTCAGTTTTTCCTATAGGGTGTTAAGGCACCTATAGTTTCAGCAAACAGAACTTCAGATTACAGGGGTGTCTGGTGATCAAACACTCTTAAGTAAACTTCCCTCTGAGGTAATGTTGCCTTTTTAACTTCTGTGTTACTGCATTTTGGTGAATGGATTTGCTTTACAGTCCATCAGGATATGCTTTTCTCTCCCATGTACACTAAGAATACCCCATGAAAAGGTAGATTCTGCTGACTCAAAAATGTTTCCAAGTGAGATTTCTTCTCTCTTAAATACAAACTCTGATTAGGAAGGGACACAGTGTAAGTGAAATTATTTGCTAAATTCTCTTGGTTTTTTCCTTGTGATACAGCCCAGATGGGAGTTGGAGAGGGAAAATCCATAGGTCAGTGGTATGGACCAAACACAGTCGCACAAGTGCTCAAGTAAGTGCTGTGTTTTCCCTTTAAATCTTTTGAACCATGCCATGGGGTCATTTGGCCTGTAGTACCTCCTAACTTGTAGGACCTCCTAGCTTAAAGGTTTCTGCCCATTGACTGATGTGCAGCTGTATGTTTTAATGCTATTAGCAGGCAACCTGCTTGACCTTATCAACCTGCTTGGGCAGGAGCTTGAAAGGAGCCCTTCTGTCATTCAGATGCTGGCAGCATGTGAGAGAAAACAGCTTTTATGTTGAGGACAACCCCCCCAATTCCCTCTCCACATCCCACAAGTAATGTGCTTGCCAGTAGAACTGAGTGCAATACTCTGCAGCAGACAAGAAGCAAGTGTCAGCGTAGAAGATCACTGCCATCGTTTGGATCTCTGCTAGCCTCTGAGTTGCCTCTGCTGAGATGACAACGGTGTCATTGTTATCAAAAAGCTGCCAGTAAGCCATCAAGTCACTAATGCATTAGCAGAAGAAAACATTAATAGTTGCTGCCTGGGTTCCATGGTGACAGGCAGAAAATCAGAGCAGTGCTGGAGCATGGACTGCCTTTAGCAACTGGGACACACTGTATTTTGAGAAACATTGTCCCTCCTGTCGCCATTCTTCCCTCATTTTAATTAGATGAGCAGGTAGCTCCTTGGAAAAGGCTAGGATTACCTAAAAGCAGCTTTCCCTAGTCAGACCATATGCCAAGTTAGCCCAGGATCTGGCATAGGTGATCAGGAGATAAGTACGGAAAGTAAAAGTGATTCTTTTTTTAATTTATTATTATTTCTTTTTTATGCTGTCTTGCTTTCTGATAACCAGCAGTTATGGGATTCAAGTTAGAGATTGTATCAGGGCTCTTGTACTTAGCTGCTGAGGGACAAAGTCCCAGATATGGTCCCATTTGCAATCTTGTTTATTCTTCTGTCCGTAATCACTAGTGGCAAGGAAGTCTACAACACAAAAGCATACTTTACAGCATAATAGATGGAAGCCAATCTCTCCTAATCCAGTTTCTCCTCTCTGATACACCAGCATCTTTGACTTGTAGTTGTAAGTAATCTTTGCTTACCTTTTTTTTCTTTTAATTTTCTTATAGAAAACTTGCAACTTTTGATACGTGGAGTTCACTGGCAGTACATATAGCCATGGACAACACGGTAGTGATGGAAGAAATCCGTAAGTATCACACGGAGGTAGAATGTGGTATATCCTCTGCAGCAAAAAGTCAGAAAAAAAACTGGAGAGCATATAGTAGTACAACACAACAAGCGTGAAGTAAATGTTCTGTCTTTAAAGCTGTGGCTCAGCATGCTAAAACCACATGAGAATTGCTGTTCTATGGCAAGGAAGCCCCTTGTTTGACTTTTACGTCATCTAATAAAGCCTCTGACTTGGCACTGTGGCCTTCTCGATCTGGAGAGAAAGTCTGCTGACCTTCAGACAATAGGTGGGAGCTGCTTGGAAGGTAGTGTCAAATTTGTTTATGGCCACAGATAGCAAGCAGTAAATGTCCATTTCCTCCCATATAATGGGGTAGGAATGTCTCTGCTATTGGGCAAAGTAAGAAAACTAGAACAGATTGCTGAAGAGGAAAATGAACAAAATTGGTGGGGTGAGGAGAAGGCGGGGATCCATCTCTGGAGTGGATCTCTCCTCATCTTTTAAGGAGTGCTCACTGGTTGATTTTTTTTTTTTTTTTTTAATGCATCCTGACAATAGGATTGCTCTGCAGGCTGAGCAGCTGTGCACTGTGTTCTTCCCTAGCATGCTTGCTCAGGTTGCAGTGCCACAGTAGCGAAAGCTGAACGCCTGCATTGCTGGTTGCTGCAGTCCTGCATGGTCCTGGCCATACAAGCCTTCCCCTCGCTTGCTTTAGACTAACTTGTGAGGCAGTGTGCTTACACAGCACAAAACCATGCAATGTTTTCTGCCAGGTTACCAAAACGGCACGTAGAACAGTCCAGTGAGCACTGGAGCTGGTGCAAGGTTACAGGTGAGATCATGGCTGGTGTCGGCTGCCACGGAGCCAAAATCAATTAATAGGCAATTTGCCCCTAGAGTGCAGGACAGTCACTTTACAAAGTCACATCTCTAATCAGGTAGTCTCGATTGAGAGGGCAAGAAATGTAGGATCTGATTGAGTAGTGCCTGTCTAACCTTAGGTACATGTAGTCCTGTGAAGGTATGTGCTGATGCCCTTGGCTTAAGCAGGGGCCAGCGTGAAAGCAGAAATTGGATTTATCTTTCACATTTAGCCTGAAAACATTGCTTCTAGAACTGAAGCATGCTGGCTGCGAGGCTTGAGTGTGCTGCAGGCTCTTGTCTGTGTGGCACTGGCTGTTCAGCACTGACACCACTTCAAGTAACACGTCCATACAGCTTGTAATGTGCAGGGGGTGTTTACTTTCTTCAAATGTGAATCATAACGTACCCATTTGGAGCCTGAAAGTTGCTGTATGAGTGGGTCTGATGTGTTATATATCTGTAGGTGTGTGTTATCTACCTTGTGCCCCAAACATCTGTCGATAGTGAAGCGTTCAGAAGTTAATGCTGTTTCATACATCTGTTAAATTCGGTCACTAATACTGTGAGCATAAGGCTCATAGGAAATGCCTTTTGCTACATCAGTGAAGAAACATCCATCTTTATCCCTTCTGAGTCATTCTGTTGTATCAGAAAGGGGCTCTTAGTTGTGCATTGGAGCATCCTGTGCATCAGAAAGTGGTGAGAAACCAAGTAAAGTCAGTACCTGACAGCAGCAGTGGCAGCAGGAGAGATGTTGTGTCGAATCTGTTGGAATACCTTTGCAGTAAATGGGTTGGATCCAACTGGGAAGCTTTAGGCAGGTTCTGCTGTGCTGTGGCACCGTAGCGCTGCAAAGCCTGCCAAAGAAGCAGGGTGAATTTAGTCTGTGCCGAGCTCCCTACTGCTTAAACTTGGGTTGAATATGTTCATATCACAGCGCAGGATTGCCAGTTGCTTTGCCTGACGAGGAAACCTGCAGTGACACCCCATTCAGCAACAGCCCTGGCTTGGCAGGCGATTTCAGATCATCAGAACAGGCAGGCTACGGCAACAAAAAAGCCCATGATCTTTACTGTTTTAACAGGATAAATAGCTATGAATAATGACTTTCAATTTTCTCAGGACCTCTGGTAACTAATATGTCTGTGCATGGGAAATGCATACATACACCTTCTCCCTTCCTGAGGGACAGTATTGGGAGTATCTGCAAACTCTTCAGTGCAGGTTGTCTCTCATACTGAGGCTTTAGATCAAAGTGCTGTTTCTTCTAACCTTGGGTGTAACAGTCTCCTTGTTCAGCTGGGTTCGAAGCTCTTTGTAGTGAGCAAGCACCCTGCTGAAATGGCTGGGGATGAAGGTGTTTGTTTACATTGTGTCCTACCTGCTAGAGTGTCCTGGCATGCAGCTTAGGCCAGGAATAAATGAAATGAGCCTCTGGCATTTTGTCTAATTGCCTTGGCTTCGTGATTAAAGTGCTGTGGGTTTCTTTGGGGTTTGGGTTTTTTCTTCACACACCCAGCAAGCAATGAAATTGGCCAGTGAGACAGGTAGGCTTGGAGATGTTTCTCTACCAGGATTTACATAATCTAGTTGTATTACAACTTGGCTGTGTGTTGCTGTCAAGCCTGTAGAATGAGGATGCATAGAACTTAGGCGTATGCCCCAAGGAGTTTTACTGCCCCATATCTTACAGGCAAAGCTCATGCTGAAGTTGCAGTTTAATGATCATTCTGCTCTAGGTCTCTAAAGCAGCTTCAAACGAATGAGGTCCGATAAAATTTGTGAAGGCTTTAGTGAACTGTTGGAAAACTACAAGTATTCTAGACAGACCCCGTGTTTGTATCTTGTTACAGCGCTAATTACAGGGGAATATTTCCTGTGTTGAGCCATAATGCTTTCTTCATTCAGTTCAACTGTCTTCATATCCTCCATGAACTCCTCTGGAGTCAAACAGATTTTTCTCTTTCTGCCTACACGCTCTGTGAATTCAGGACTCTTGCCTGGCCTCCTAGTCAATTCGTTCAACCTTGTTCACAGGTTGTTGCTTAGCTGCTCACCTGCTGGAAAAATTTGCATTTTAACAGCCCACCAGATGGTGGCTGTGACTACAGCATGCTTTGGCATAATCTCGATGTAAGCTTAGATGAAATGCTGAGCCCTACCAGGAGCCCTCCAGGGAGTACATACATGGCATGATCCCAGCCCTGGACCTCTTAAGCTTTTCTTTTTATTAAGTGCTATAGGTTTTAGTAAACAGCAGTTGTTGATCAGAGCTCAAATAGAATTACTCAAGGTCTAGGAATGGAGGTTATTTCTGATGCTTTCTGCTCATGTTCCCTTTCTGTAGGGCGGTTGTGCCAGTCCAACTTCCCATGTGCTGGAGCTGCAGCATGCCCTGCTGTGGAGTCAGACGTACTCTATAACGGGTACCCAGAGGAAGCGGGGGTTAGAGATAGGCTCTCATTGTGGAAACCATTGGTGCTGCTGATACCTCTCCGCCTTGGGCTCACAGAGATCAATGAAGCCTATATTGAAACACTAAAGGTAGGGGACCTGGAGCTGAATTCTTGGTGTTCTGATGCTTAAGGAGTCTGTTGTGAACTAAGTAGTTTCTAGAATTTGGGTTTGGGGCAAAAGATACGCAGAAATAATTTTCCTATTTTCAAAAGAAAAATGTGGTTAGAGACAATCCTTGTCAGAGGTCAGGATATGGGTTCTTGCAGGCTTTAGCCAGGAAAATGTGTGGGGCTTTTGGGGGGTTGTGGTTTTTGGTGTTTAGGTTTTTGGGGGTTTTTTTGAGGATCTTGCTTCACAACTTCATCTCAGTCCCTGTTTGTGTTGAGATGGTACCAACCTGCTGAAGCATTTGTTCAGCACAACCGTACTGTGCTTGGTGGCAAGCTGAGCATTAGTGAATGCAGTGTTGCAAACTCCCCGTGGCTCTGATGCTGGAGCTTCTACTGCAGACTGAGGCTAGAATTTGGCTGACAGTTGCACTGTGGAGTATCAGGAGGCTGCAGAACTTAGGGTGTGTAGAGTACATGCACAAGACAGACAATACACTGTCTTGCTGTACTAATGCTAGCAAGCTCTGAGTGAGCTGCATGGGTAAGAGCTCCAAGTTCACACAAAGTTACTTGCCCGTAACTCAGTAGATGTTGCCTGGATAGTGCAGCTGGATAAGAAACTTAAACTATTTCCTGAATGATCGTTTCCTCCTGAGAGCACTGTTGCAACTTGATAACAATTCCAGGGTCTCTTGCCGCTGACTGCAGCAGAGCCAGTTCGTGCCCAGACTGGTCCTGGAGTAGTGCTGCTTCTTCCATTTGGTCCACCTGTGTGTTCCTATCAGCACTTAGAGGTGTTTTTGAGCTGCTTCTGTGTTCCTTGGAGGCCCTGTGTTGCAGCCTTCAGCCTTCCTGGCCAAGCTTCTCTCCAGAAATGGCTGTTTCTGCTGATTTATTTTCCATGTCCCCGTCTTTCTTTCCCACTGCATTTTTGGATGTTTGCCTTTGTTGCCACCTGCTGTCTCACTGTCTGTCAGCTATGTGTTTTCTGTATTGCTTTTCCAGCACTGCTTCATGATGCCCCAGTCCCTGGGAGTGATCGGAGGGAAACCAAACAGTGCTCACTACTTCATTGGCTATGTAGGTGAGTGCCCAGAATACTGCAAAGACTTTCCAAGCATCTCCCCCCAGCTAAAAAATGCTTGTGGAGCCAGTACAGCTCTTCTGCTTGGTCTGTGGTGCATGCTGCAGGGTTGTTGTTTCCTGATGGAAGTGTGGAAGGCTGCTGTGGCTGAACCTCTTTGCAAGGACCTGAGTGATGTAGCTTTGAACAGTGGACGTAGTACAGGTCGTAAACTTCCACTGCATATTGCTAAATCCTGTCTGTAAAGAGGTGTGTGTAGAGACTTCTTCCTGTGTTTAGAGCTGACCTCCCTTTAGGGGCTTGGCTGGATTTAACTGTTCTTTAGTTGTCCCCTTCATGAAACCCTACAAACTGTTGTCCTTTTACTCTCTTCCTTCCCTCTGATTTTTCTCTCTCTGCCCGAGACCTCAATCTGATTGTGCTTTGGATTTCTGGGGCCAACTTACACAGAACCCTGGAAGGCATGTGCAGGAACGATATCCAAATAGTGCCTGTGGCTTGAGCCCAGGGTGTTGCTGTGGGGTGGGCACCGTGGTTCTGCTGGAAGCTGACTCTTTGCCTGGATGAGAAGCATTTGGGAAAGCAGCTGAAAGCAGCTTGCCCCTATAGAACGTGGGTTCCTATGTGGGGTTTCGAGAGCTGGCTTTGTCTGTCATCACTCTTCTTCCTCTTTGTATCTCACCATTTGCTTCTCAGAAGACCCAGCTTCTGGCATGGTTCTTACTCTCCATGTCTCCTTGCCTGTCTGTCCAGGTGAGGAACTCATTTACCTGGATCCCCACACTACGCAGTCTGCAGTGGAGCCCAATGACAGCGGCTGTCTCCCCGATGAAAGCTTCCACTGCCAGCACCCTCCCTGCAGAATGAGCATTGCTGAGCTCGACCCCTCCATTGCGGTGGTGCGTTCCTGGTGCTTGTTTCCGATCACCCGGAGGGGCAATGTTGTGGTCCCTCTGTTTCACAGCTGTGCCTTTCCCCAGGGAACTGGCGAAGGCAGTGGTGGTGGGTTGGGTACCTACAGACATGCTGTGCTCTGGGCGAGTGCTGCTGTGGGTTTCAGTAACGCTGGTAAAGAAGCTCCTCATGCAGCAATTGGTTTGGTACACAAAGTCCCCCTTGCATGGCACTTAAATGCCATTCCTCATGGGACAGTATCCTTCTCTCAGGTTTAGTTTGGGCTTTGATTCCTGCTTTTTGATGGGCAGATCTGAATCCATTCCTGAATTCATATTATGATTCAGCGTGGCTTGTTTTCTGTTGAACCTGAGATACCTGCCCTTTGTTTCCATGTAGGTTCTTTCTGCCCAGTTTTCCTTTTGCAGTGGAGCAGACCGTTACATTGATGCTTCCAGCACCTGGATAGTCTGGTCACAGCAAGCGTATGGGAAATGTTCAGTTTAATGGGGCAGCATAAGCCACAGGTTAAAAGCAAGGCAGCTAGGTGTTGTAACTGCTCGCCACCCTGGTCATGTTGCTTGGCGTTAATACAAGGCTTTAAGACTGAAATGATCAATCTACAATACGTAAAGATAAATTCTTGTTTTTATGCAGGGTTTTTTCTGCAACACAGAGGAGGACTTCAACGACTGGTGCCAACAAATGAAAAAGGTTTGTGTTTCTCTCACTGGGAAAGGAATATAGGGTATTGTCTTGTTTCCAAACTGCTGCACAGAGAGCATGTTCTCTGCAGCATGATCCCATTTTAAAGCATAGGAAAATAGTTTATTAAACTACCAAAAAGAGTGTAGCTTTGAAATTCTGCTGCTGATGTGAGTCAAAGATTTGAGAAACGATTTTTCAGCTGCAATGAAGTCCCAACAGATCGTTATTACCACTTAAAGACCCAGAGTACCGTGAGTACAGAGTTGTTGGTTCTCATGGCGCTGCTCTTGCTCCACAGCTGTCCCTCGTAAGAGGAGTGCTCCCGATGTTCGAACTGGTCGAACGCCAGCCGTCGCATTTCTCCAACCCCGATGTCCTGAATCTCACACCAGGTGAGGCCACGCAGGGAGGTAGAGCTCAGAGTGACCTGGTTGCTGTGGTTTTCTGGAAATTGTGTGGAATTGCATGGTGACTTCTGATATATTCCTGTTCTGCCTGGAATTTGATCTGGAGCTCTTAGGTCAATTGATCTAGTTCTTTGGCTTTCAGCTAGTGCTTTGTAGGTCCCACAATGTCTCAGGACTATCTTTAGAATGAGTCTGTGAATGGTGATTGTGACTGAGGGGAAAAAAAAAAAACCAAATCACAGCTATCACAGCAATGTGAATCTATGATTTGTAAAGGGATGCTTGGAGGAATCAAAAGGGTCCATTGAAAAGGCTGAAAACTGAGTTTCTAGCTAATGAAAATGGTCAAAGACAGGGCTGGTCAAACTTAGTTCCAGCATAAGGCACTCCTTCCCTGTGCATGTGCCACTACCAACGCAAAAAGGAACAAGTGCTGGGCAGTATCGTGGCTGTCAGGCTCTGCTTATCATGTTAACAGTGTGCACAAACATTGCAGGAGATAAAGAGCCATTGACAGCCTCTGCCAAGAGGAGTGAGTATGCGTGGACAAACTTACCCTGTCACCAGGCATTGGACTGTGTCCTGTCACTTGCATCCTGCACCCTGTGCTTCCTCGCTCGCTCTCTCCCTTAGCATGAACTTTCAAAGCCTTCCTTATCTCACTGTCCTCTTCTGTAAGAACGCTTGATTCCCTTAAACTGTCAATTGATCCTTGCCTGTATTAAATTGTCCCTTATTGCTGCCTTTCTTACTTTTAAAAATGTTTTTGTAATGGGCTACCTGTCCTTTTCCCTCTTCCCTAGCTTGTACAGCCTCTCTCATCTGCTGTGGCTATTTTGTTTCTCTTACAGTCCTACTGCTCACTAAAAGGAGTAATTGTACTTTCATGACTGCGCAGCCTCTTGTCCTTATTTTCCCCAGCCTGCTGGGTTCTCTGCTGTGTTACTTAAGTGAAGGGGGCTGCTCCTTTGAGGAACACCTCTGGAAGTTGTGCTGCCAGCACTCATGGGCACTGTAGTTTGATCAAAAAACAGTGACACTAGGCATTTGCACACTACTGTGGGATTGAAGCTTGTCACAAAATGGTCAAGAGGGGTCTGCAGCTTTGCACCTCTGTCCCCAGCCGGGGGGGGGATTTAGCTTTTGGCTGGCTGTTCTGCCAAGTCCAGTGAGTTCTTGAAGCCTGAGTTAACATCGGTTACTTTACTTCCCTGGTTTGCCCATATGTTCTCACCTGAATTTCCCCTATGGTGAAGCTGCTTCCCCTTTATTTATCTGCTCCCTCTTCACCATAGAGTTGGAAGCATGGACAGGAGGGATCAAGTACATTACCTTTCCTCACAAAATGAGCTGTACTAATTGCTTCTGGGAGAGTGCATGTTGTGCAGTTACATTCCCCAGTAGCCGGATCAAAGGCAACTATAGCAGAAAACAAGCCTCTAATACATGGGGGGTGGGGTGGGGTGGGAAATGTTCCCATATCACTTAACTGGGCCAGAAATCTTCAGGGTTATTAGTCCAGACCTGGGCAAGGTCTCCTGTTTTGAGCCTCTTGAGGCAGAATGGTCTCCTGCTAATACAGAGCTGCACAGGAAGGTTGTACAAAACAGTCACAGCACAGAGTTGCACCGCACTAGGGCTGTGTTTGGGATCTGTGAAACGTCTCGCACCTTCTGCGCACCATATAATTCTCTCCAGTGCATATTCCATGCTACTGACTTATTCTCATCCCTCCTCAGAGCCTTCATTCAGGTATGTCGCTGAGTTTCTTGGAATTTGCGGGCACTTGACACTCTAATTCTGCTGTCCTCCAGCTGCTGGTCTCACTGATGCTGAGCAGTCAGTGCGTCCCACGCAGGCAGTGCTTTCTTTTTCTGTTGCAGACTCCTCTGATGCTGACAGATTGGAAAGGTTCTTTGACTCAGAAGATGAAGACTTTGAAATCCTATCCCTTTGAAAACAAATAGAAAACTGACTCTGCGAATTTGTGTTATGTGTAGGGAGAAGGGGGGGGAGGGAAGCTCCTTCGAGAGCCTGGGGCTACCGGTTTTCATAGGCGCTTGCTGCCATCCCTGCCTCTTGTCCATCCTGGCATTCTGTGCAGCCTCTGAGCGGAGAGCGCATTGTCTGCGTTGGGATGAAGAACCAAATGGGTGTTGCAGCCTTACTGGCTGGAGTCGGAATTTCTCAGCAGAAAACAGTTGCTGGAAGTGGATGCAGTGGTGCTTAGGAGTTCAAAGCCAATCTGTTACATCAGCAGGTCAGTTGGCCTTCTGGGAGAGGCATAGAAATCGTTAGTGTGCTAAATCCTTACATGGGGACTCCCCTCTGAAGCTTAAATAGAGCCACCCGTCATTTAGCAGGTGAAATGTACAGTTAATTCCTTTAGCAGCTTCTCTTTTTCACTGGCCAACTTGGACTGCAGCTCACAACGCAAATGCACAGCAGACACATCCCAGCAAGACAGCTGTGAAGCCCCTGGAGTGCTGGTGGCCGGGCTTCCTGTAGTACAACTCCTGTTCATGCTTTGCCGTACACAGCACTTCCTTGCAGGTGTAGTACCTCTCTCCTGCTCACATCCTGTGAAAGGAAGTTGAGGGAACCTACAAGTGACTGGTAATTCAATAAGTGAAAGGCTGTCTGGGAAAGTGTGGAGCAGACCCATGCTGCTGGGGAGGAACAGCTCAATCTCAGTTTAAGTAACAGCAGAAAGAATGGAAGGAGAATAGAAAATGTGCGTGTTCTTGCTTGGTGAGTTGATAAAGCATTTTGCTTCTACAGTGGATTAATCTCTACAGCAAGTGTTTTCAGAAAAGCTACTTCGAGCAGAGAACTGGATTCCATAGGCCTGGGGAAAAAAAAGAAAAAGGTTTACAGCTGCGAGAGGCAAAACAGGACAACTGAGATCTGCCAGTGCCTGCCTGCTTGTGCCTGTGCCCCAGCGTGCTGGCACAGCGTCCAGGAAATTAATCCTGTCGGTACCAAAAATGTGAGCTATAAAATTCCTCAAGGTGTCCTCCATCGGTTGTTCAGCAGTTCCTCCAACCGCTCCTGTTAGACATTCCCTTTCCAAATCAGAAGAGGTCGAGTAGGCTTCCTTGCTGTGTCGGTACCTTTCCTCTTGCCTTCTGCCAGCTCCCCCTCCCTGCAGAGTATGCACAAAGGTACTTGTAGGAGCTAACCCAGAGAAACCCAGTTCAAGTAATCATCCCAAAGAGGGAAGTAAAGACAGAATGCCTTGAGAAGGTCCAATCAGACTGGAAATCTTAGCTGCTTTGAGATGATAGCTCTGTCTGGGGCCCTTCTCCGCACAGAATTCAGAGAAAGGTTAACTGTGAAGGAGAGCTGTCTTAATGCAAGCTGCAACAGAAGTTCCTGAAGTAGTTTCCTTAATGCATGCTGCAAACCTGTTTACAAGGCTTTATTTTGTACACTTAGGATTGGGACCTGGCAGTTTGATGCTTCTGTGCCCAAGGGTGGCGACAGCTGGCTAGAAATGACCCATTTCCCCCGTGACTGACCTACTGATGCTCTAACTGTCCCTATGCCATCCAAAAGCAGAGTTTTGAACTGGGAAACACAATGCTTCTGTCACTAAATTATTATTTGCTGCTTTCTGCCTGCTTCTCCTCTTCTCTCTTGTAGTTAGGGGAAGAGGCAGCAGAGGAAGTGGGGCTGTGCTCCATTCATCTGCTTTCAATTTGTATCTGAATAAACAAATCTAAAGTCTTTGTCTGTCCTAATGTTCTTGCACATCAACTGAAGGTGGTGGTGGGTGGTATCGAGTAACCCTGCAGTGCAGCTGGGCGTGCTGTCAGAAGGACTGCAGTTTTTACCCTGTTAGGGCAGTGAAGGCAGAAGTTGAACTATGTGCAACGGTGACTTTCTCTTCCTTTTGGTGTATCCAACAGAATAGAGGCTGGCTGCTTGGGACTGCCGAGTTCATGTTCTTGCCCCAGAGGGTGAGCACCTGCAGACATGCTGGCAGAAAAGGAAAAAACACTTCCATAGCAGTTCTGCCACTTGAATTTTAAACAGCACAGGATGTCTCTGCTTCTAAAACAGCATAAGCCCTTCTGGGACAGGACATGCTTTTTTTGTGAGTCTCTGCCACGTGTGCTTTTGAGGTAGAAGGGAAAGCGCTAA
>NW_010533694.1:22373-31381 GCF_000687285.1 Phaethon lepturus
AAGTTTTTGCATTGGTAGGTGGAAAGTGAAACTTGTTTCCTTTAAGATTGTATGCCTGCTGTTTAGCTATTTAACTGGTAGCTTTTCATAGCATGTTTCCAGCTAGCCTTTTACACACCAGCTCTGTAGTAGCAAATGTTACAGAAGTAAGTGTAGCTAATTCAACAACCGTTTTTCCTGTTCTGCCGTGCAACAGTAGGACACAGTGCTTGAATTGGAAGGCTGTACCCTGCCATTGGCAGGCCCTTTTTGTTGAGAGCTAGTCACTCGGGATGCATCTCCCTCTTGATTTGTACCCAAGAAGCATTACTATGTATTTCATGTTCATGCTTTTATGGTTTAGGACAGCTCAGCCAGACAGGATTCTACCCAAGTGTTAACGCAACCCCAATAACAGAGCTAAGCTCAGCTTTCTTAGATCTTTAACAGGTATTTCTGGCTTTTTAGTCAGGAGCCTAAAGCTAAATGAATGACTTCTCTGTGTGTTGTCATCTTCCAGTGTTGCTGGAAGGGCCTGACTGAGCATTTACAGGTGCTCACCTCCTTCATAAGGAGTGTTCCTGCTACTGAGTGCTGTACAGCTGTAGAGTGAAGGTAGCAGCTTTTTCTGTTTTGGCCGATGCTTGCATTAGCAGTTCTGTTTTAAACATTTGCCTTCCTCTCCCTGCTAGTGGATCAGTTCAATCCGCCTCTCTCTCTAAAAGTTAGAGTAGGATTTAGTCTCTGTATTGGCCAGCCTGGAGATCAGTCCAGTCTACAATGCTAGAAGGTGAGTTAACTGCCCAGCAGATAGAGATTACCTCTCCTGGTCATCCCCATATCTCAGTGCACCTTGCAAATTATTCAGTTTAACATTCCAGTTTATTGTAGTTTGCTGGTCATTACCGATGACTTAGATAAATTCGTAGCTGATCTGCTTTGGCAGCCTGTGCCAGGCTGTTTAAATTGCACTGGGGCCTATGTAGGAGTCACAGGTAACTATTCCTCTGATCTTGGAGTAACTTGACCAGTCTATTTATATATATAAAAATATATATATATTTGTATATAATTTATATGCCATTCACCCTTCAAACAGGCTTGCTATCAGCTAATACATCTATTTTGGACTCTCACCTGCTTGCAGCAGTTCAGTTTCTCTATCATTCTCACTGAGCAGCTGAGGAGCAGACTTTAATTCATCCCTCCCTTCATTCCACAGCTCTAGCAAACCGCTCTCCCTGGATTTAGTGCCTGAACTGCATCACCTTCACCTCCCCTTGTAGAGATAAATGATTGTACTGTGGGGGAAAAAAAATACCCTCTGCAAATTATTTAAAATAATAATTTATTAGCAAGTCCTCTAGTTTCAGCAGTGGGGATGCATTTACTAGAGAGGCAGAAGACTCAGAAACATGGCAGTTCTCAGAAACTGGGAAAGCTGTGGCCTGCCTGTTGCTGCCGTCTTTGTGTCCAGGGGCAGCCCTGGGCTCCACACCCACATCTGCACTACAGACTGGGGCTAGAATAAGAGCTCCTGCTTGAGCTACAGAGGTTTTTTATGAGGAATTTGTAACATGTTCATCGCATGTTCATTTATAAAATACAGAAGGGACTATACAGGATGGAGGGGAGGAGCAGATAAAATCACAAGGACATCAGCACCACACTGGACCCAGAAGAATACATGGGATCTAAGCTGAAGTTACTGGAAGGTGATGTAGGGGAGTCATCCAAGCAGGGAAGATCCAAGAGCTGAGTTTTTCCTTAGGTCTAAAAGAATAACCTGTATGAAATTTTAGTTCCAGAGTTCTCCCAAAGGTTTATTCTGAACCTCCTGTATGGTCTCCTCTGCAACAGACTTGATTTCTCTGTGTAAGTCTTCTATGCTCTTTGAAGCATCTATTGTCTGTTTCCAAGACAAAAAATAGAGAAACATGTTGCTCAATTAACACCACCAAATGAGAAAAACTCACCTTGCTGTTTTATCTGCTGCCCTCCATTACTCAATACTGTTACTATTCATGAGTGGTGAAAGGAGCTAATTATACCTCCTGTGCACTGTTTCTGGAGTGGAATTGGAAAAAATCTGGTTTATTTAGGAATAGACATTTAAGAAGTAGCTGTAGGGCTGGATGAAGGGAAACAGAAGAAACTGCTGCTGCATGTTGTTTGCTGACAGTCATTGGGGCACATGATGTAAAAGCGGGTAAACGTTCTTCATCCTGTATTTTAGTCCCCCAGAAACATCAGTATATTGATCCTTCAGTGGTTCTTCAAAATAAACTCCACCCATGATAGTAGGAACCTCTAAAAATCCATCATGTGATGTTCCAGTTTCAGATTTGTTGGTTGGGTTTTTTTAATGCTGCAAGCTGAGGTCAGTAAAGGTGGTAGAGCTATATGATGCTGGTGTTCCTCAGATTGATGTTTAAAGAATAGCAACATCACTGCTGTGTAGTTGATGGAGTGACCAGGTGAAGAAAGGATATGGTGAAAAGATGTAGAGATTTATCATAGTGACCTATGCAACACTGGCCCACACAGCACTGCTGAGAAAGAGCAGGCAGTGCGGATATGCAATAGACTTCAGGATTAAATGGTAACCTTTTCATTGCGGCACAGCCAGCACCCCCCCTTTGTGCTCACGCAATATTCCTCAAGCAGCTTGCTGATCTCAATTTATGTGGGTAACCGATGGTACTGAGCTGCGTTTCATGCCCTGGACTAAATGGTTCTTTGGCAATGTTTGATGTCTGTTATTCTATGTGATGCTGAGGGGCAAAGAGGCAGGAACATTAACTATACCTATGTGGTCCACTGCTGGAATCTCTGGAAAAAAATCAGAGTTTACAGCCTATACACAAGTTCCATACTGTCTTATATGACAGCATGCTTATTTTTGTGAAAATAATTATTTTGGGTTTTGTGCTATGACACATGTTTTCTGTCAGCTTATTTTTCCGGTGGTTGTGATGTAGGGAAGGCAATTTCCTAGCATAACAGTTGCTGGAATAGAAGTCCTAGCTTGGTGATTGTTGTACGTTTAGGTCCTTCAGGTTCTAATAATAGTACACAAAAAATCTCTCTCTTGTTAAGAGAATCGTGTTTACCTGAAACAGGCTGTGCAGAATTACTTTTACCTTACACCGTCTGCTCATTTGGCAAATCTGTGTACATCTCCAGCTTATGGTGACTAGTAACTTATCCATAATATGTGTCCTATGTCTGTGTGAAAGCTACAGAACAAATAGATGCTGCTGCACATATTTCATGATCGAGCACTGGCAGGGTGATGGAGATGGTAAAAAGGATGCCCACACTACAAAACCTCAGCCTAGACGATCTACACACAGGAGAAATAGGGAACACTTCCTCTTCTGGGGTAAGGCTGCTGACTGTGCAGTCCTCTGCGAACAGCTCCAAGGGATGAACAAGAAGGAAAAGCAATGCAGCAGTGTGGAACAAAAAAAGATCATGTATTTGGAGAGAACTCTGGTAGCAGTAAGACAGCAAATGCTGACGTAAACTGGCTGTGTGAGAAGGAAGGTGATCGTCAGTAAGGGAGACACAAGCTGCAGGAAGGCCCCAAAAACCTTCAGGGATTCCAGACTCTTTGAGCAGATGCTGCAAGTTGCCAAGCAAACAGAGGCAGGGAAGAGCATGGCTGTGACCCACTGCTTCTTACCCAGGTTTGTCAGTTTATCTTTAAGAAAGAGAATGATTTCCAGAAAGTTCTTTTGCAAAACCAACCAACCAAAAATCTTCCCCACCCAAACAGGGCTCCCTAGGCTGTTCTGGAACAGAGATGAGACACCCCCCACCCTGGTCCATGGCAGGCCCACTGGGGTTATTTCCTCACCTTCCAGTTTAATGACTTGTCCTTCATTAGATGATGGAAGGACTGTAGAACTTTCTGTTGGAAGGAGCTGTTCTCGTAACGTTCGTTTCCAAAGTTGCCTCGTTCTGCTGCTTCTTCTGGGCTTAACTGAAGAAACAGAATCAGATCTGGCTTTGGGAGTCCAACGTCAGGCTGTTTGCACCAGTCCAGGCTGAAGTTCTGTCCCAAACAAAGATAATTGCATTTGAGGTGAAAGAAAGGAATGCAAAGAAAGGAAAGAGGCAAGTTAGCTGGAGAGTGGGGTGGGGAAGGAACAGCCAAAGAGATGCAGCCCAAAACACTAAGCACAGGCCTACAGACTGAAAAGGAGATGGCCCAGGTTATCATGTGGGAATTCAGTCCTGGTAGTGTGGGGGGTCAGGCTTTGCTAGGTGCTGTGCACCACTCATGCTCTCATGCACTCAGCATTTTAACATCTCTTCTGCAGAGCCCATCGCAGCTAAATACCGTGTTGTATCCTGAGTCTCCCTACAAGCTGTGATCAGTCCAAAACTGTGATCAGTCCAAAAGAAAGCTGCTCCCAAATACAAACACCACACAGCTTTAGTGTGGCTCTTTCTGGGCCCATGTAGACTCCTCTTCAACTACCTACCCTACACTTTCTCAGCCTACCCAGGAATTTTGGCCCAGACACAAGAGACAAAGCTTTCCAACTGTTGGATCTTGTTGACAGATTTGAAGACTTCCATTGGGGCACATGAATCCACGATATTGTAGAGAGACCACTGAGGCTTGTCCACTTACTGGTCATCCACATGGACACCAGTGGTACTTTCAGGGTGATCAAGGTGATGTATCAAGAGTGACTGTGGAGCTCTGGAGGTGAGGGTGCAGGGCATGGGGGGCCAGGATCAACTTGATCCTTCCAGGAAAAGGGGAAAGGCTTGGGCAGGAATGAATGTAGGTCAAGTCTCAGCTGTACAGCTGGTGTTGCAGGCAGGGCTTCAGCTTCTGTGACCAAAGGATGCCCTTTGAGGATCGATGGCTACTGAGCAGGGATGGGATGCATCTGAGAAAGTGGGACAAGAGTGTCTATGCAAACAGGCTTGCCAAGCCAGTGAAGAAAGCTTTAAACTAGGTATGTTGCGGGAAGATTTGCCATCTGGCCGGACAGCTGAGCCCAGAGAGTTGTGGTGAACAGAGTTTAATCCAGTTGGCAGCCGGTCACAAGCAGTGTTCCGCAGGGCTCAGTTTTGGGGGCAGTCCTGTTTAATATCTTTGTCAATGATCTGGATGGGGATCAAGTGCTCCCTCAGTAAGCTTGCAGATGATGCAGTTTGCAACTCCCCAAGTTGGGTGGGAGTGTTGATCTGCTCAAGGGCAGGAGGGCTGTGCAGAGGCATCTGGACAGGCTGGATCGATGGGCTGAGATCAACTGTATGGGGTTTAATAAGGTCAAGTGCCGGGTCCTGCACTTTGGTCACAACAACCCCATGCACCGCTACAGGCACGGGGAGGGGTGGCAGCCAGCAGTGTGCCCAGGTGGCCAAGAAGCCCACCGGCACCCTGGCCTATATCAGCACTAGCGTGGCCAGCAGGAGCAGGGCAGGGATCGTGCCCCTGTACTCGGCACTGGTGAGGCTGCACCTCGAATCCTGTGTTCAGTTTTGGGCCCCTCACTACAAGAAGGACGTTGAGGTGCTGGAGCGTGTCCAGAGAAGGGCAACGGAGCTGGGGAGGGGTCTGGGGCACAAGTCTTAGGAGGAGCAGCTGAGGGAACTGGGGTTGTTCAGTCTGGAGGAGGCTGAGGGGAGCCCTCATCGCTCTCTACAACTACCTGAAAGGGGGTTGTGGTGAGGTAGGTGTTGGTCTCCCAAGTAACCAGTGACAGAACGAGAAGAAATGGTCTCAAGCTGTGCCAGGGGAGGTTTAGATTGGATATTAGGAAAAAATTGTTTACTGAGGGAGCAGTCAAACATTGGAACAGGCTGCCCAGGGAGGTGGTGGAGTCACCATCGCTGGAAGTGTTCAAAAAACATGTAGACGTGGCAAACTTCAGGATATGGTTTAGTGGGCATGATAGGCATGTCAGCCCAGGTGCTAGGCTGACAGTTGGACTTGATGATCTTAAACGTCTTTTCCGACCTTAATGATTCTGTGATCTGTAGAGAACTGAAGGTCTGGGGGATGATACAACAATGGAGGCTCACCTGAAAGCAGCATAACTGGGGCAGAGTAACACAGGTGATGTTGGGGTGGGGCCTGGTACAGACTGCCTGGCTGAAGAGAGGATGTTGAGGAACCTTCTTTAGGCAGCTGGGAAAAGGATCACAACTGCAGGTCCTGGTTCTCATGGAGGATCTCAACCACCTACCTATCTGCTGGGCACAAGCAATCCACGTTTCTGGCGCATGCTGAAGGAATTCTTGACATGGTGATCAATAGCCAGTGAGGGGAGGTGCCCTGCTGGATTTGTTACTCACAAGCAGGAAAGAAGCGAGTCGAAGATGTGAAGGTCAAGGGCACCTTTGGCTGCAGCGAACATGAGACAGTGGTTTAAAATCTGGAGAGGAGTCAACAGGACAAACGTAATCGTCAGCGTGGATTTTGAGAGAGCAGATTTCTGTTCATTAGGGATCCCTTAGCAGGATATCCTGGGGAACTCACATGGAAGGCAAAGAGGCCCAGGAGAGCTCGTTGATCTTCCAGGACAGCTTCCTCGGAGCAAAAGAATGAGCACGAGACTCAGGAGGATTTTATAGCTCTGACCCAAAGGGAGGCTGACAGAGCTGACTTGTCTTCAAAGCAAACTGAGACAGGCCAACAGGCACAAGTGGGAACATGAGAAGTTCAGGCTAAATGAAAATAATTTTTACCATGAGGGTGAGGAAACACTGAAAGAAGAGCCCAGAAAGGTTGTGGATCTACATCCCTGGAGACTCAAACCTTGGCTAAACACAGCCCCAAGCAGCCTGCTTAACATTAGACCTACTCTTGAGCAGGAAGTTGGGCTTTGTGACTTCCACAGGTCCCTTCCAATGTACATGGTTCTGTTATTCTTTGCAAATTTATGGGCCAACAGCCAGAGAAAGCATGGAGAATCTCAAATAAACTCACATAGTCATTCACCAGAGTCAAACAGGACAGCCAGGTGTCTGTCCAGATTTATAAAACATAACTGAATGAGTTTCTTTGCTCTTTCTGGGGAAGGGGGAGACCCGGGCAAACACACCATGTCAATACCCGAGCTGAAACTTCCATCCCTCAATTTCAATCCACATTTCCCCAGAGGAGGAGCCTGGGCCATGCACACAGATGTCTATATTGGGCCTCTAACTGGAGCTGTTTCCCCAGGTACGGAGAGGGGCAGGGGCTGCTGTAGGTCTCGCTCACCTCTTTGGCACTTGTGAAGGCCACTCCAGAAAAGGCGTATCTGTCAACCACAAGCGTGATCCCCTGATGAAGTTTCTCTTTCATCAATGGTCTGAAAACCATGTGGGAGGAAAAAAAATAGTTACACTCCTTTATAGCGATATAGATGAAAGGAGTTCATCTAAAAGAGAGCTCACAAGGCCAGTGCTGCTCTGTTAACGTACATCATCATGAACAGCGATGATCAGCAGTATCACAGTTATCTGTGATGCTGATCGCGGATTAATAGCTATTTGTATTCTGTCCTCTAACAAACATTAAGCAACTACCCTTTCAAGACACCCAAGCTCAGGGCTGCCCAGTGCAGGGCACTGCTCTAGGCAGCTCCACGACTTACAGGCAAGATCACAGCCAAACTATATTTGAACACGACCAGCTTAGTGGAAAAGGAAAGATCCTTTTTAAGTGGTGCAGTAGATTTGTAATACACTCTGCCTCGGTCAGAGAAAAGTGTCCTTTATTCGTGACAATGACATTTCTTATTACAGCTCACTCATCTGCCTTAAGCTTTTCCCAGTTTTCCTGGCATTGCCACTACAACAGAATCAGCAATGTTTTTTTCTTTTAAATGAAAAAAAAGTTTTGCAATACAGATTTCCAGGTCGAAGTAACAGCAGACACTGATTTCCCAAGCTCCACATGTGAAGACTCAGCTGGGCCAAAAGCAAGGACAGCCACTAACAGCTGAATGCAGCCTTTGGCTAGAGAAGTTTGGACAGGATTCCTTAAGCACTCTGTCACTCACATGGAATCCATAGAATCATTAAGGTTGGAAAAGACCTTCAAGATCATCAAGTCCAACCATCAACCCACCATGCCCACTAAATCATGTCCCAAAGCGCCATGTCTACATGGTTTTTGAACGCCTCCAGTGATGGTGACTCCACCACCTCCCTGGGAAGCCTGTTCCAATGCTTCCAATTCCGTGCAAAGCAAGGTCTCCTCACTCAGGAAGGACAGTACATTCACAGTCTAGGCTGGTGCAGTCTCAGCTCCCCAATTCTTGAATCCAGTAGAGCATGGAGATTGGAAATATCACACACGATGATTTCCAAAAACCAAACTCTGGGATTTGATCTAAGATTAATTCCAAAGGTGTATAAGTCCTTGAGACATTGCTTCCAGCCACCTTTCCCTTGCTAAACAGGCTCATACTCTCATACCTACTGTACCCACTGCAAGCTAGGACCCCAGGGAAGATTCAATGCCACGGGTTTTTTTTACAACTTAACAAACGTTATCTTTACACGTGTTCCCAGCGGTTAGCAGAGAAGAGCAGGTGAACGGTATGGTCCTCCAGGTTCTTCTGTTTAGCCAGGTAGGAGCTGATCAGCTGCCCGATCTCCGTTGTTCTCTCTGTAGGAAAGAGGGGGAGAAGCAAATACTGCCCCGACCTGCTCTCGCCAAAGGGGTGTCCATCTGTCCTGGGGCACATGTCAGTCTGGGGGTCTATCTGCCTGTCATGGGTGGGAGGGAGGTCTGTCTGTCCGCGGGCGGGGGTCTGTCTGTCCAGGGAGAGGATTCATCTGCCCATCACAGGTGGGAGGAGGTCAGTCCGTCTGGCGGGGGGGAGACGTGTGTGTGTGTCTGCCTGTCACGGGTGGAAGGAGGTCGGTCTGTCTGGGGACGGGGGTCTATCGGCCTGTCACGGGTGGGAGAAGTCCGGTCTGTCCGCGGGTGGGGGTCAATCTGTCACGGGTGGGACGAGATCGGGGCCGCGTGTGCCACGAGAGCTATCTCGTGCGGGGGCACACCG
>NW_010533695.1:0-16278 GCF_000687285.1 Phaethon lepturus
CGCGCCCGCGCTCGGCGCTGCAGCCCGCGCGACTAACGGTCGCTCACCTGTTCCCGTAATTACCCGTAGGCCAGCAGGCGGGCAATCCTGAATTTAAGAGCATCCCCGTTTGCTTAAACTGAAGCACTTGTGCCGAGAAAGTTGCTCTTCTGTTCGAGTCAGTACGGTCACGTTGCCGCCTGTGCAGGTTCCTAACGGCGACGCCGCGCGCCTCAGCCCAACGCCTCAGCCTCGCGGCCCCTCTGGTCCCGTCGTCTGGAACGGCGTTTACAAAAAAGTATGGACAAAATAGCTTGCTGTGCAATATAGACAAAGCAATAAAGCTCAAAAAAAATTTACAGAGACGAGTAAGAACGCAGGAGAGTCGGGCAAGTCGTTACGCCTGACTAAGCTGTCAAGAGAGGAGGAAACCAGAAAATGTTGGAGATGCATCAGTCTGCACAGGTACACCCAATGTATCTGTGGAAGGAGGCTGATAATATGGATATTCCTCCAGAGGCTGGAAGTGTCTTCCACTGAGGGGCCAACACCTAGCCAGGAATGACTACAGCTCGAGAGTCAAAACCTACCCAGTCACAGAAGCAATAGCTCAGACATAGTCTGGAAAGCTCTTCAAACCAAAGAGACCCAAATGATGGAAGGTGCAAAAAGGTAAGACAGAGGTCTCTTTCTCACAGGGTTAAGGGTTATTTTTCAAAGGATCGAGGTTTCAAATGACAGAATAAGACTACTACATGTTTTGACAGCTCTGGGAAGGTGGTGTATTTTACACAGAATAGGGAACAAAGAATACTATAGTAGTTACACTGTATTTTATGTGGTTCAGTTTGACTTGTCCTGATACACTGTTTTCTCCTGAGTTCTCTGAGCCATCATTAGTTCACCTGACGTGAATACAACACAGCAGCTGAACCTGACCATGCCACAGGTGCCTCTTGCAAACACGTTTCAGGTGACACCATTTAGCACAATGGACTACAGCACTCAAATGTCTTGAGAGAAGGGGTTAAGGGAGTCTTAGCAGTTAATTAGTAGATGAAGCTTGAAATCTTGTTAGCTATTGTGTGAAGTAGTTAAAGCAGGAGAACTGTAGTTCCTCCCAAAGACAGGTCCTGATAAACTGAAAGGAGCAAGAAGATTTGTGGCTCCTCACAAGGACGGTCCCTGATAAGAATTAAGAACTTACCTCAAGAAACTAGCTAAAACTGACCCTGCGGTTTGGATAGAAGCCAAAAAACAACGGAGCCTGTGCCAAGGCAAAAGGTTACTAGCGGTGATGAAGAGGAACGACCGGCCTTCATCCCCACAACCCCCGACGACCAGCACCAGGAGGCAACACGCAAGCGCAGATGGGAGGAAAACTAATTTTAATAAGAAGCGGGGATAGATCATGCATATGTATAGGTATATTGCTAAACTTTATGTATATGCAACACTTTGCTGTATATATGTGAAGTGCCGCGTTGGGCGCGCACGGTTTTTGGTGGGACTACCCCCCCCCATGCTGCCCAGCGCTGAATAAACATACCTACTTTACTATCTTATAGATTGTGGAGTCTGTTTTCCGCATGTCAGTCTGATGAATAACTGAAGTGTTAATTATACAAGTATTGTGATGGCTGAATTTCATACGTGTCTTGGTGTGCTAATAACATCTCATTATTTTAACAGTTGCAGTCAGTTTGGCTCTGCTACATCGGTGGTATTCTCACAATGTGTTATGGTTGTTCATAACATTCAAAGCACATGCTGTCATTGCTCTCTGTTACAGGCCAGCTCTGCTTAGAAGCAGTTCAGTGGAAGAATACTCCAGAGGTAGTTAAATACTATTCAGTAGAATGAATTTCAGCCAGTTCTCAAACTACATGTTTAATCTCCCTTTAGCACTTCTTGTTTCCTCCATTTTCATGAGTGCCCCTGGAGTTGAACCTTTCTCCTGCCCATTCAGATGATCTTCAAAATATTTCACAAGACACAAGGGAGGCAATTGCCTTGCCCGCTCCCTTCCCTGCTTTCACCCCACACTCCCTTCTCCAATCTGCAAACAAGATAACATTCGTGGGTTCTTTGGTGCTGAACAAGGGATTTGCTTTCCATGTTCACAAAAGAAAAATATTTTTAATTTGGGAAAACAAAACAAGTGTTTATGCTTAGGTCTTTAAAAGGGCTGAAAGTGCCAGAGAACATACACTGCCAGGTGCGTGGAGGTCATACATTTAGGAAAGCTGGATCAGATTACAGAAAGTTGAAAACTTGCTCAATAACACCCAACAATCCTAATTTAAGTCACACCAAGGAGCGAATAATCCCTGGAACCTCATTTTTTTCTGTTGGTCAGCAAATGATGATACAATTGCATTTGTGCTGATAATATTGTAAGGCTTTACACTCGTTTGTGTGTGCTTGCGTTGGAGTGAATTACCATTTAGTAATTATCTTGTCAGAGTCTGGAGAAATCTCCCATACTTAAATAATCAAATGAATACTTTTACATGTGTACCTGAAAACCAAAGTAGAAGCATAACACTCATTTTGATGAAAAAGTTGAAGAAAATTACAAGAAATTGGGAAACTAAATAAGAATTTTGCACTATCCTCTAAGGCAAGCATACGGACTTAGCCAGTTTCAGCAGGTACCTGAGTGAGGAGTGCAGAGGATTTTGAGTGGGAAGCCCTGAGTTACCTTAGGAAGGACAGCAGAATAATTTGGATGGGAAGGCTTCAGATACTGTTGCAGGGACAATTACTCTGTGTTTTGGTAGGAAACTACTTCAGTACGGAGAGCAGAGCAGTTTGAGCAGGAAGTCCTGAAGTACCTCAGCAAGGTGAGCTGGGGGTTTCAGGATGGAAGCAGTGAGGTACCTCAGCAGGGACAGCAGAAAGGGTTGTTTGTGAAGTCCTTAGGAACCTCAGCAAGGACAGCAGAAGTACTTTTGCAAAAACAATTCCTGTGTCTAGGTAGGAAACAGTGTGATGCCTGAGTGGGGTACAGCACCCCAGTGAAGTGGTGGTTTGATGAAAGCAGTTCCAGCGTTTTGTTGTGAAGAGCTGAGGTATCTTAGCAGAGAGAGAAGAGGAGTTTGAGAAAGAAGCATTGAGGTACCTCAGCAAGGACAGCAGAAGAGTCTGGGTGAAGTCCTGAGGTATGTCAGTGAGGAGAGCTGAAGGTTTCGGCAGGTAGCCCTGAATTTCCTCAGCAGGGAGAGCAGAGGAATTTGGGAATCCCTGAGGTACCTCTGTGCAGTGCACAGAATGTTTTGAGCAGGAGGAATTGAGCATCGGTCCTTTAACACTGTTTGCCCTGGCTTCTCTTCCTCTGCTGGGAAGGCCTTTTAGGTGTGTGTGCTTGTAAGCAAGGCATCTGTAACAAACCGTGGAGCCCTTTGTGAACGTGGAGCAACTCGAGGGTCCTGTAGAAGGGCTCAGGGGCTGCAGTGCTGCAGGCTGCTTCATTAGGCAGCAACGACCCCTGTGCCCATTAGTAAGGGGCAGGTAGAGGAACTGCTGCTGCATCTGGGGCAGTCCAGGATTTTGTACTGCTTTTTGTTTTGGTATGACTACTCTGCCATCCATGGGGTCAAGGTTCCTACCTAGGCTCTTTGAGACACATTGTGCTGCAGTCGGGACAGACAGCCTGTCCTGTGGGTATGGGCTGGAGCCTCCCACTGGGGCAGGGCTCGGTGCTAGCACTGAGCAGACAGGGTGACCCTCCTTGGCAGCAGAGTGTCCCTATGGAGGGACGAGGGGAGCCCTTTCAAGGATAGAGCAACGGGGACAGCTTTGTAAGACAGGGCAAGATGTCCCCTCTTTGTGCCTTGGTTTTATCTGCTTTAGCAAGCAGGACAGACTCTGGGAGGATGGAAGAAATTCCTTCCTATTGTTGCTGCTGGCACCACCACATCCCACCAGTAGAAAGTGTGCTCAGAGTCCTAGACCTCTGCTCTCAGCCTTGTCCCAGGTCAGAAGACAATGTACTGCCCTGGGGACTCTGCAGCTGTTCCTAAGAGTGAAGGAGTAGAAAGCATTGCATAAGCAGCAAGACAAATATCTCGATGGCAACAATCATACTATTCAGAAAAAATAAATTCAAGCAAGTGTTCATGGCAGTAGTGCACTGGTATAATGGATTCATGACTTATTTTATGTACTTGCTACTCTCTCTCAGCTCTAGCAATAACCAGTAATCTTCCCCTCATGGACTCTACAAATTTTCCTCACAGGGAATACATTCATAACTAGTATTTGTTTACAATATTATAGAAATGTGAATTAAATATTATGTGATTCTTCCTAAAGCCTGTATGCCACATAAAACAAGTGTAACTCTCACATATCACCTATAACTCAGGCCTGTGAAGAGTGTAACAAAGTTCATAAATTCTTGTTAGTCCCCGTATAAAATATGGTATGAACCTATGAATAAACAAACAAACAAACAAAAAAAATCCATGTTATTCTGGACCATGCAAAGTAGTCATCTGAGCCCTAAAAGCCTTATTCATTTATTTTCTTTAGATGATCCTATTGAGTGCATGTTCACTCCCTTTTCCTGACAGTATTTGTCAGCCCTTGGAGAATCAATGACTTTGAGACACAAGAGTGTAAACAACAGCCACCAGCACAGCTCGAATAGCCAGTGGCATAAGGTAAGTATTTTCACCCTAGCCAACTGTTTACTGAAAATGATATTACCAACCTGGGTTTACACCTAGTATAAGCCTCCTGTTCAGTTTGAGGGTAATTTTCCTGCGGTTTTTACACATCTAATACAGTACAGAGAAATGTAGGGAATACTAGTAACGACCTGTGCAGTAGCAAGGGAGTTGCCAACACTTTTCTTTTTCTAGTTGCAGGTTTTATTCCCATGTTCTTAACATGTTCACTTCTGCTTCCTAAGAACTGGTGGGTATCATGAGAGCTATATAATGAATCCTTAAATGGTGTTGGAAACAGCAAAGTTGTATATGGTAGCCTCCAGCATTTTGAGCTGGAGCATAACCATTGTTCTGTTTCCATTAGATACAAGACATATCACAGTGACAAACTGTTAAAAAAACCACTAAACTCAAGCAGCACACACATTATCCCAAAGCTGAAAATCTATGTAGCTTCATGCTAATGAAGTGTGTCTTAATGTTAATATCTTTGTAGAAAAACTAATGTGTAAATAAAGGTAAAAGAATGCTGCTATGGGACCCAGCCTCATATTAAAATGTAAGGGCAAGTTACTAATAAAACACTAAGAATGCTACATGGAGAAGGCCCAGGATAAAACACATTTTTAATGTATTTATCCATTTATTCCGTATGTGTAGAGCTCACTATCACAACACTTTTATTAGAGTATAATGGGGAATAAATATATTTGTATCTTTCTTCATTCACCAAGCATTTCCCAGTTATGTGACACTGACTCTAAGCTGGCAATTTTTGCTGTGTTTGCTACTTTTGATTCATTTCAAGTGAAGAATAATAAATACAAATGATCTCTTTCATATTGCTTCTCAGAATGTTTGCATATTACTGCTTTTACTCTGAGAATTTACTCTGTTAGAAGAGAATGCTTGTGCCATCCGTACATTTCACTGTGGGAAACATGAGTTAATGTTATCAAATTATTTGGTATGTGCTATAGAAACAATGCCATCTACAAGAGAGAAAAGATGGAACTCTATTCTCATATGGTGTTTTGAAACAGCAATGAAAATGATACTCTAAAAATGATAGATGGGCAGTCTTAAGGAATATAACTCCTCCGTCTTTGAAGAAGATGGAGGGAGAGAACCACACTGTTTTCACAGTACTCTTCATTCTTGCCCAACTCATTCAGCAGGATTATTAGTCTGTTATATTTAGACTAGCTATATGAAGGATAAAATTACAGTTGTTACAGAATTATCCACTAACTCATCTCTCCAGAAATTAGTTTTTCATAGCACAAGTGCTTGAGATAAGCCATAGCTTCGTTAACGCAGTCTCGATTTTTTGCCCTTCCATTTTGCTTTACTTGGGTAATGCTCAGATTAAATGAGGCCACCTTCTAAGGGTTGGTCCCATCAGGTGATTTGTCCTTATGGGTTCTTACTGATATCCTCCCCCAGAGAAGGCACTGCTCTTTGTTGTGGCAAGCTCTGATACACAGTAAATCTACTGACTTAGATGGTGTGTAGAAGGTCAAGCAAGTGAATATCATACTTATTCTAGGTTACATAATATTAAACACCCCATGTGGACACATAGAGTGTATACACAGTAAAGAAACTACCTCAGACTATCCTCTGTGAAAAATTAAAGCCTCATTAAACAGACTAAAGATTTATGTATCTTGTTTCTTGAGACATCTAGGAAGTCAAAGTGAGTGTAAGGTGAGTGCAAGTAAAAATGAAGCCCATGTTGCTCCAATAAAAGTGATCTATTTATAATCCAACAAAGCCCGTGCCAATTTAGTTATCTCTTTCATTTTGTTGGCTAGTAACTGCTGATTTTCAGATCTTTCTTGGTTCCATATAAGACCCTTTGAAATAATCTGGAACTAAGAGCAGCTGATGATGATGCAGCTTGGGAACATTTGCATAAAAAGTTGGTTGTGCATCTGTACACTAGTGAAAAAATATCTTCTGTATAGATTTTTAATTGAAGATGGAATGATAGCCTATTAGAGTACACCGTTTGAACAATTTTCATATACCATAATGCTGGTGTAACTTCAAATGCTTAACTAACGTTCTGACATTAGCAGAAAAGCATACTATAATGAGTGCAAATTGATATGGCTTTATATTTATTTGGTGGAAAAAATGCTGTGTGAAAAATTAATCATTGAAAATGATTATCAGTTACTGATAGGCATTCAAAGTGAAGTCAATCATCTGAAACTAGGACAAATAGCTAGCCCAACTTTGTGCAAAATAGCTTATCTGGTATAAAACCAAATTCTGCGTAGACTGCAGTACATTATCTATTTTATCGCTGAACTTACAAGTGATACTATCGTTGTTGTTGAAATTCTGCCCTTTGTCAAGGGATTTATATTAGCATTTAGAAGGCAAACATACTGTCTTTAATAGTACTGCATGTTAACCAATACTTTTCATAGTTATCTATGCACCGCTTTAACGGGAAGACAAAGTAAACCTGTTTTTATGCCGCAGGAAAACAGCAGTAGTTATCTCATTTCCCATGAAGTATTAGAAGATAAGAATCATCTTTTAAAGCCTCATCCAGGGTCAATGGAAAGATCCCTTTTTTTCTAATGGAAATCTGCTATTATTTAACTTAATACAAAAGCAAAGAAAATTCAGTCTCTTTCTTTCTCTTTCAAGATGATAGATAATGCAATTAGTAAATTACTATTGTGGTATTTGGGATGACATCACAGACTTACTAAATGAGATCATAATTATTTTGTGTGGGATAAGACATACATTTTCTGCATTTTAGTTTCCTTTTGGCAAAAAGAGGACAATAAAATGTTCCTATTTTTATACTGTATTGTTAAGATAATTGAATTTAATATTATATTAAATATATCACCAAGTACATTTGTAAAGTGATAATAATAACATAAAGACGGATATACCTGGAGTAGATTTATAGATTTATAGATATATAGATTTATATATAGAGATTTATGATAAATCCAGATATCACGGCTACCCTGAGAGACATTTCCTAATCTTCCATGAAATCATACTGCAAATTCTGAGGGGCAGCTCCTACTGCAATAAGTAGCATAAAGACTTTTTGCCTGACTCCATAACTGTGAGAACTTCAATTAATGATGTATTGGTTGAAATGCTTTTAATAAACACAAACTACTTCATTGTCTATTACATTTCATCCAGCCTATATAGATCTAGAAGTAAGCACAGGGACATGGAACAAAAAGCAGGTGGAGGAAAAAAGACCAAGTGAGAGATAAAAATGAGAGTCAGGCTATATAAGAAAGGAAATATATCTATTTATGATTTTTCTGTCTGTTTATTAGAGCATGCATCTGTGTTCTATAGCGGAACTAAAGTTGGGGGTGGGGGGGGAAGAGAAGTGGGGCATGTTATTAGGTTAAGGTTTGTGGAAGTAAGCTACAGAAACAGAATAATTCATAAAATAATTCTCCAGTTCTATCAAGGCTAACACTTGATTTTTCTGGAGCCTCTTCACTGCCTAAAGTTTGCATTAATATTTTCTCACTCTTGACCTCTTTCCAGGGCAAATATTTTCATAGGCTTCTTGATAGTACCAGCAATCACTGATCCATTGACATAACCACCTATTCCCTATCTTTCCTGGCTAGGACTAATTAAAAACAAAAACAAAAACAAAACAGTGACTCAAACCAGAGTGTCTCAGTTTTTAAGTAATTTCCCTTCAATACAGTACTAACAGAGCATTTCTGTTTCTGGAGATCGATGCATTAATGAAAAGAAAAAAAAAAAAAAGAAGGAGAAAGGTCAGTAATTCGAGGTTCTTGCTACCGCTTTACTCCCCAACTTGCGCTATGTATAGGAAAGTCAAGCACTGCTATATAAAAGCACAGCAAGTTCTCTTCCAACAGAGTTTGCAATTTCTGGGACCCTTCTCCACTTACAATTGAACTGTTTTGATAATAGGACAAGGAATATAACCCAAGTAAGGACAAGAAACAAAATAACATGATGTCCTACACAGTGAATCCATGGTACAAAAATAATATTTGCTGTAATTATTACTAATAAAGTAACTACTTGTTTCTAGATTTGCTATCCATACTGAATAGAAGAAAAGAATAAAACTTCAGGATGTTATTCTTATGGGATAGATAGTAAAAACAGATTCACTTGTTGTGAACTAATTCAAAATTCAAGTGGTCCCCTACTTCATACTGAGTAGAAATGGCCAGTTAGAATAAAAACGATAGAGTTCTTTCAGATCAATGTCAGGAAAAAAATCAGATTTACCAAATATCTGTTGCCATGCAGGGTCTATTTCAACAAGCCACAAGCGATACTACAGATGAGAAATAAAAAACCACAACCTTTCTCCCTTTTCAAAGAGTTTCTTCTCAAGCATCCATGTTTTCACAGAATCAGATCAAAACTGTTGAAACAGATCAAACAAGTTCCTTTAAGTTATCTACTGGTATTTAATGAGTATTTTTAGGACAACCATTTTAGCTTCTTGTCAAAACCCCCATTGTCGAAAACTGTGAGCAAGCACAAACAGCTCTACTGTCTACCCACTAAGTCTTCTACCTTTTTCATATTGAAACTGTCTGGAAAATAATTCATTCAAAAACCATCATTTGCCCTGTAACTGCATATAGCCAATACACAATTATTCCACAGATAGGCAAATGTCAGGCTTACATGAAACGTTTTGACATCTGACCTAAAAGCCTTAGGTCTGTGCTTCATCCATGGCTGCAGTCTGTCCACATCACCAAGATTTCATATTATTCAACGTTATGCAAAAACATTAGTGAAGGATGAATGTAACAGGGATCCAAGCATCTTCACTGGTTTTGAAAGTGGATGCAGGGAACGGTTATGTGAAAATTAATAAGCTTTATCTTTGTGAAACTATTTCAGATTATGAGAGAAAAAGCAGTTAATACTGAAATATAGTCACTTGAAAGTCACAAAGAAAATAAAACTGTTACAAGTTTTTTCCTTGCTTTAATCTTTTATGCCTCAGTTAATAAACCTGTTCTCCCATTGACCTATCATTACATGAGAGCAATACATTTCTTTACCTAGCAATAACATAGACCGTACCAAATCAAAACACTGTTGAAGAAGTATGCTCTCTCTTTAGCATTGCTTTCCACAGGGGTTTTCCTTTCTTTGTTTCAGCATTTTCCCTAGATACCAGTTCATTAATCTCTTGAGAACTGAAGACTTGATAAAATGTTAATAATGCTAATCCTGATAGTACATAATAGTAGATAGGCACACACAAAGTATCACAGAAAGAAAATATACAGAATACCATATAAATACATAATCTTCTTACTGCTGTTATTCTATTAGCAGCACAGGAACAGTTATCTAGATGGCAAAGTAGTTAATGAGGTATATAGTAAGGTATTTTACACTTCAGCATCCTAGCTACTAAAAAAAAAAATATATTTTAAAGTTTGTTTTATTATATTGAAGCCATTTCCTAGTATTTAGATTTCCAGTGATTTCTTTCATACATGTAACAGTCTCAAGACAGATTTAAGCTACTATAGAGTCATTTCAATTCTAAAGACCTTATACATTATATAATTCCCCCCCCGCATCCCTTTGTCTACCTCAGGGAATAAGTATTTTAGTTTCTTTGAGTATCTCTATTTCAGAAGGATGGTATTCATTTCACTAACTACTTAAAGATAAAGCTGAGGCAATTAAATCAAAATACTGTTGGAAATGAACACAGGCACATGTTTGACAGCAACAAATAACTCAGGTTTGAGTTTTATTTAAAACAAATAAATTGAAACACAGTTTGGTTTAATGAATGGCTCATTAGTGGTTGTGAGATCTGTATCTCCCATTTTGCAAATATTTTATTGGATGGTTGTGGCTGAATCACTTTCACTTTTATTGCTGCTGTTTACCCATCTATTTCCCTCTTTCTCATTCTTATCTATTTAAGACTACAAGGTCTCTTAATGTGGTGTAGTCTGAATTCTCAAAGACATAAAGCCTTCAACTTACATTCTAGAATGGTTATAATTTGACTTCAGAGCAAAAAAAAAAAAAAAAAATCAGTTTAATTAATTCTAATTCCCCCTTGCATTTGTCTCGGTCACCTGTTTTTACTCCTGACCAACATCTGACTGGACCAAAATATTGTTTTTGTAGCTGTGATGTGAATTGAATTTGGTTAAAAACAAACAAACAAAAAAAAAGGAATTTGAGAGAAACACTTTAAAAGCTAAATCAGTTCAGTGATCATATATCAGTATACAATACCACATTCCAGTCGAAATAATAATTTTACCAATCTAAATTCATTCTATAGTTGTATTTGAATATCATAGTCCTCATTTTGTAACTTGAATTTCTATATAACCTTATCATGAAGTGTTAAACTTCTGTTAATTTCACCATGAGATTCACCCGAGTTGTAGATAAGGTATGGAAACACTGATCAAGGTATCAGAGATGTTGCCAACATTATATTTCCAAATAAGTTATATGTGATCATCAGACAGAAATTTATATTGTCAGGGATTTTAACTAGGAAATTTCCCCAGGTGCTGAGAGACAACAGATGATGTTCAGCTAAAACATATTTTTTTATCTAGATATTAAAAAATAATTTGTATATTTAGCTCTTACTTTTTTTTACATCCTATTATCTGAAATTTAAAGTTGTTATGCATAGGTTAACAATAATGGACAGTCCCATTGGATATCATATCATGAGGAAAGATAGTTAATATTGTTGTTCTTTGTGTATCGATTGCAATACAAGAAGCAGAATTCTGCTGATGTTTCTTGCTCATTCTGAAAATCACTAATTTAGATCTATTTAAGATGCTTATGTTAACGGACATAGCTGGCATTAAGAACAAATTAATATAAATTATCTGCACTTAAATGGTAACCCAAAATCAGGGAAATTTTTAATGAGCAAGAATAATCTAGAAATGCCTTCCCATAAGACCAGGAATATGGAAATGTGTCTAGATTTAAGCAAAGTATTAGGATAAGTTTAGGTACAATTTTATTTGTTGCCAGAATGAGAAGATTCAGGAGCCTAAAAGATCCTACAGTGGACTATATTGCTATATTGCTCTAGAGGGCTATATATTCAGTGAGTTGAAAAAATTAATTTCCATTTTTGACAGCAACAAAGTAGGAGTGACCATAATTCATATTTATCCTGAGCATGGAGGGGTTTTTCCCTCATTTTTTGTGTGTTTCTAGAATCTCCCACGTTTAGATTTAGAAGGAGAAAATCTGTGATAGCCTGAGCCAATGAAACTAAACCTCACGCTCAGTAGCAAAAGTAGGATATTAAATGTAAATAACTTTGCCTTGGATAACATAGGGCAAAGCATTCTCTTTTTAATTACACTGCTCCTTTAAAGCTACTTACCTAGATAAAATCTGTTGTAAACTTACGTAGCACATGTATGATACATATTTGGCCTTATAAAATATTCATAATACAACTTAGCTTTTGCACACTGATATTGATTAACGCAAACTGAGGTCAGCTGTGACTATAGACAAGTTGTGTAAAATTTTAACTGATTTACGTGAAGGAAACATTCAGAATCTGAAAACAAGTTGGTTCAGTTTTAATAGATGAGCACCAGAAAGAATCTCTCTCAGGATACTGCATTACTATTTTCAGTACTTGTCATGCATACATTTCTAAAGGCCAGAATCGTTTCTGTATCCATAACAGAGCACAAATGGCAGCTTAACTTCTTGACAGCTACTGCTAGTCCATTTCATTGCAAAAAGTCCCAACACCATGGCATTTTTAACTATTGTTGATTTCACTTGCACCCTAGTGGAGATCAAAATGTTAGTTGCTCTAGTAATTGCAACTTTGATCAATAGGAAAAAAAAAATCTGTCATTTACAAATATTTTTCTTTACTATACACCAAATTAATTAATCTTGCTGTTCTGGAATGAATGGGTCTTCTATTGCAAAGAAGCAACTCATCAAATCGGTTTTCTTGTAGCTTTCAGAGAGTAACTAGATTTTAGTTTTTAATGTATCACAGCAATTATTTTCAGTTCTGTAACACTGCCTGTCATTCTTCTGTGGATCGCTGGATTACAATATGGAGGAGGGAAGAATTTTAAATTAGAAGCATGTTCTGTATTATTAAAAAAAACCAAAAAAACCCAACAAAAAGTGATTTTGTTTCCAAAGAGCACTGGACATCACTGAGAAAGGTCTAAAAGGACAATTTTAGAAGCAGTAGGGTGAAAGGGAACAAATGAATCATTTAGGATGAACATTCCTAATGTTTTACTAACACAGAGATCTTCTAAATTCTAAAGCATCTCCCTGAGGAAATGGCTGCAGTCCATTTAACAGAAACTGGACTAAATGCTTGTTAGCATATCATAACGAACAAGTCTATATTGAACATAATCATGGAAATATGTTTGTTCTGTTTTTCAATATCCTAGAAAAAAGGAGGAAAAATGTAGACGCTTGTGGCACATGTCAGAGTGTCAAGGATGGATGGAGTAGATTGATCTGCATACCCAGAAACACATAAGCTCTTCCTCTGCACTTGCATGCTTCAAAATACTCCTGTGCTTGAAGAAAAGCAAGAGAGTTGTAGGTCTCAAAATAATTAATATCAGCATAACTTTCATAATTTTGTTTTGAGGAATCATTTCAGATGAATGACTCCAAGCATAACTATATTAGGTATTTTGTAATACTATCTTTACTGCAAAATTTTATCCTTCAATATAAATATACATAGTCATTAACTTCATCCAGCCATTATGCTATACTCTAATGTTCTGTTTTCTCTCACAGAAATTTACATTAAAAAATTTTTTTTAAATCTTGATCTACGAAACTACTTAAGTGACATTTGACAGTCAACTCTCTTATTAAAATCTTTCAAATGTAGGCTTCAACTCTGTGGTAGATAGGTTCTATTAAAAAGAAAGGTCAGGAGTCTAGATTCAAACGTTCCTTTCAAGAAAGTGAGTGTTCTTTCATTGTGTGTTGTTTCTAATAGAACTGCAAGAAGTATATGAAAAAAACATGCTGATACAACGTTATTATACTTAAGGGAAGATAGTCCTCTAACATGAATCATGATTTCTCTGGTAGTGATTTTCATTGACTCTGAGGGATGGTTGTCTTTTAATTGCACCTAATGAGCTGGCTAGAATATCCATTCTCTCATGTCCACACAAATTAGCTCTTGTGTAACTAGAACGCTGAAGGGATGAGAGCGAGCATAAACCAGCTCAAATTTCCACATCACCAGAACTATCAGAAAACATCTCTTTCATTTAGGAAAGACTTTTTAAAATTATAATTTTATTGTAAAATAGTAGAAAGCAACTTTAATGGATAATTTCTCATGGGCACATTCTGAAATTTGTATGCAAAGAAGGAAAAAGGAAAAGGAAAGGTGGGTCCAGATTGAGTCTTTTATTTTTAGATGGATTTATATATTGCTGGATGACATCTTACTGCCCCTTCAAAGCAAGGGATGTATGTTTATCACTGCCCCAGTGAAGGGTTACTAACACAGAACCAGCCATATGCTCATATGATGAAGACTGTTTTTACTTTAGTAAAGCTGCCCAAAAAGTAGACCAGCTGAGGATATGATTGTGATCCAAAATCCATCAGTCACCGAGACAGCACTATGACTGTTAGTTGAGTTATAATATAGAGTTAAACGTTCTGCCTAAAATCACAGAGAAAATGCGCGGTAGCCAAGGTCCGAATCCAAATAATTTAAACTACATCAGCATCATCGCATGAAATTTAAGATCTACTATTTTTCTTTCCTTTGCATAAAGATCAAGCAAAATCACAATCACTAAAGGACAAGCCAAAAGCTCGTGCTGATGTCTTTTCACTTTTCTGTGGAGTGAAATAAAACCATAATGAAAACCATGGAAACTCTTTACAGACATATGAACTCAGACACAAAAGTATCCTGAAATACAGGGGAATTTATATAGGAAATCAAGTCAAATTGTCCCAGAGACAGCCATCTTCAGGCCACTCCTTGTAACAGATTTAAACTATATACAGTAGAATGGTGTTTTTTGTTTGTTTTTTTTTTGCCTACTTTGGCAGTGGCTTTGATGTGAAGGTATGTGTCAAAGACATTAATCCTGTGGGATGATAATGGTCTTGTTTTAATCAAGGGTATGGAATTTGAAATGCTAGGTGACTCTTGGAAAGAGTCTGGTGTCATTCTAATAATTGTTTTATTTGTCTCTTTGAGTGTGAAAAGTGTGTCTCCTTTGTATTACAGGTGAATCTCTGTTCTTTTGCATTTTAATTTCTTTTATTACAACATGCTATTGTTCCTAAATTTCTGATGAAGATCTGCAGATGACAAAGCCATTCATGGCAACCTGCAATTTAATATCACTTGTTACAGCTCTGCATTTGGTGAGGCATCCTTTGCCTCTACTGCTTTTCTTAATTTACTACGTTTATCCAAAACCTGTCTTTACCCGAGTACCACTCGGACTGCTTAACTTCATGTTCGTTTAATTGTGTGTTACCAGATGTTACAACGTTGAGTATAAATCCGGCAAAAGTAGAGTTAGCATAAGTAATTGTCTTCCCCACAGCCATATCTTCTAGCAAAGAAGAGAAAGAGGATCAGAAAATTGTGTTTACTAAACTAAAATAGATTTGTTTATGCTGATTGGAAAAAATACTGTATGTTTTGTCTCAGGGAAGTAATTCCTGTTAGGTCACCAAAGCCATTCTCTTTTACTTGGTGCCATATGAAGACAAAACTCAGCATCAATCACCCACTGCTCAGCAAGCATAAAAACATTTCAAAAGTGTAATTCCTCTGAGTGAGATTTATATATCAAAATTACATTTAGCTCTAGACTTTAGCGTAATTGCCTCTATTGCTTTAGGACTGCATTTACAACTACTAAGTGATTCTGAGGTTTATATTCAACTTTCAAATCATGCACTCATACTATAAAATGGTCTCTAAATTTCTAAGAGTTGCTGGATCCCTTTTAAATTTGGTCATGTCTAACTTACACTGGCTTTCTATAAATCAGGTCATGAAATTTATAGTTGAACTAAATGCACAGTCTTCTCTTCTACTTGATCATTTTGGCTCCTTGTTTTTGTTCGAACCTATGAAATAGAAACTGCTGATCTTGACTTTTGACTAAAAATACTCCCCTCAGCAGCAGCTATCGGCTATCGGTTCTGTACTCCCTAAATGCTTCATCAGCATTGTCTTTAAATTTATTTAGCTTTCCAAATACTTTATTGGTATTTGCAGTATTATCTGGACAACCTTATATAGAAAGTCTCTCAGCTTTTTAATTTCTGATACAAATACTGCAATGCAGTTTACCATATCAAAAACTTAGTGGCACCTCCTGGGTGTGTACAGTTTATACAGGTTAATGAGGACCCTGGTTCTGCAGTGATCTGTTGTAAAATTTCCTATGTTCATTTCTCTGCTGAACACATGACTTTTGCCATGCTTACTTATGTTTTGTTTTCATTTACTTTTAGCTTAGACATCATTGAAATTTTCCCAAAATTTGGGTGAGAGGAAAAAAACTGAACAAAGATTGGGGGCGGGGGG
>NW_010533695.1:16400-45253 GCF_000687285.1 Phaethon lepturus
GCGGAAATCATACTATGAGTGAATAAAAACAAAGGATTATTGTAAAGACTTGTTGTAAATTCACCTGTCCCTGCTAACTATTTATGAAAAATTGAAGATTTTGAATGAGTGTGATTCAAGCTTTGGAGAAAATGAGAGCAACTATGCATATATATTTGACAGCTAATGAATCAACTGAAAAAACATATGTTTAAGTGATTGTATGTATGAAACACTGCATTAGCAAATAAATTAGAGGTCTTGTTCCATTTGAAGCAGATTTATCAGCTAAAATGTTCTTCCCTGACATAAGCAGTGATAAAATTGCCATCAAACTATCTCTTCAACTCATCAAATTTTAAAAAAAGTGGTGACATGAAGCTACATGTCAAGGACATGGAACTTTCAGGTTAAGTTTATATAGCACAGAAAGTGAGTATGAATTTATTCCAGAACACAAGTCAGATTACACTGGTGAAGAATGGAGTCCCTATCAACTTGTGTAGTGACTTGTGCAAGTGAGATCACTACCTGCCTCAGGCATGATAATGCGACATAAAAACTTCTCATGTAACATTTTTCATTTATAATGAAAAGCAGGAAAGTGAAAAACAAAACTTGTTCCTAATACAGTAGTGTATTTAATGCGCTTTTTGGAATAGTATTAATCTGTGATGTGACATCTATCTATGACACAATAGGTGACATTTTTTGATACAAGAGGCATCACAATACATTTCCTGCCTTCAGCAAGCTTTAGCTCAGGTTATTTCTCAGCCAGAGACAGTGTATTTGTAGTTAGCACCCTTTGATGCATGTTTTGGTTCCATGAATGAAGTAGATTTGTATGAGTAGGAATCATTACATGCCTATGTAATGTACTGATTACAGCAAATGTCTTTTGGGAGCATTGATATCTCTCTTATTTGAACATTTTTTAAATATCTTGGCTTCAGAGACAGCTTACAGAAAACCTCTTATGTGAGCTGCAAACTCTGCAGTTCAGGCAAATTCTGAATCATTGCCCCCAGCTGTCCACTTCAATAACTCAGTAAGACTGAATGCACACACACACACACACACACGAAAGGCTGTCATTGACCATCTTGGAAAGTGTTAACTTGACTCAAGCGGAAGGATGGACCTTGGTCTCTCTTATTATCTTAATTAAATTATAAAAATCAGGGAATGTTTTCCCTTCCATCAAAGAACTTACCAAATTAATGAAACCATGATTAGTTCCATGCATTCTACAGTTTCTCTACAACTATTTCATCTTTTTTTAAAAAGGATCCTTTTAAAATCAAGTATGCATGCCTCCTATGCAGAATGTGCTTATTAAAAATCAAGCTGTCTAAAATACCTCACATATCTCAAAATTTTAGAACACGCTATGTCTGAAAAGGTACATTTTTAAGAGCTGAATACTCTATTGATCCCTGTGCAGAAGACAGGAAAGAAATTAAATGTCAGTTACTTTGAAACTGGAATTGATCAACCTCATATGTAATTATACTTTGAAAACAAAAATAGGAAGAAAGTGTGCCTGTGACATTCGGTTTTGGGCTGCAAAGTAGCTTATAATTTATAATGGAATTTTCTTTAAAAATTGGTTTCATATGACACAAAGATGAACAGGCATACTAGATTTGGAGTCCTGTTAGCTCAACACTATCTCCAAGAAAAGATGGGCCTCCACAGGTAATGACCTGTCTTGTTAACGACCACCAGACTTAATTTGTTTTGGATCTCCCATTAGCTAGTTTCATTTTATGCCTCGTTTTTTGCATCTAAAGAGAAAGTAGAAGTTGTTTGTTATTCACCTTCTCATCCTTCTATTGATTAAAAAAAAAGTGCATATGCTATCCAGACTTATCCATCTTGGTAGTATGGATTAAATTAATTTAAATTTTCATTTAACCTGTGGGTACTGTTCCACTATATTTCTGCTTATTCATCTCCCTACAGGCATGACCTTGTCCATGAAATACACAGAGGAAAGCTTACAGAAATTCAGTGATGAGAAAAACTTACAGTAATTCATTGCTAAGGTTACCTCATGTCATAGCTCATTTCTGTAAGCCAAGCTTTGCTGTCTGTGATAAGAAAAGAGGCTTGCAATTTGTAGGAAATACCATTTCCTTGAGCAGCTCCCAAGTGCTCTATTGAGGAAAGGTAAAGCTCCTTCAACAGTTTCAGGTAATCTCAGCCATTCTTCGTAGGGTAGGAGATTAATTTTGTCACATTTACTAGAATAAAAAGGAAAGTTTCTAATATTTTTCAGTCTTTTTGTCAGAGATTAATCTGTGCAAGTAAGGAAGAGACAAGCAAAATCTGAGTCGTACTCAGTCACACAGAGTGAGAGAGAGGTTTTCAAGGGAGCTGAAAGTAATCTCCAATTTAAGGTTCCTGTGCCATTATTTTATACAGATCCAATGTGAAATGGGAGCTTCAGGAAGCATTAGGAGATCTGGATAGGTCAGGCCCATGTACAGTTTTGCCGCTTCAATGTACAACTGGCATACATAGATTTTAGAATTAAATCCACTCCATTTAATCTCTTAGAGTTACATCTAATTCTAGTCAGATAACTCCAGTAAAGTTGTTGGTAGCATTGTATGCCCAATTGTATACTTGATGAATAGGAAGTCTTTCCAGGAAAGAGAGAACCGTCTTGGTTTCAAATGCTATTGAAATATTTTATCTGCATCATAAACCATATTTCAGTGACAGAAGAGGTGGTAGGAGTCTTGTGGAAGACCCGCTCTTGTACCAAAAAAAAAAAAAATCAAAGGTTTGTAATATACAGAAATGTTTTCAAAAGATATTGAAACTGACTACTTGGAAGTGCTTTTTTTTTTTTTTGGTCTTTCAAAGTAGGTGAATATTTATTCTTATTGCTAGTGGGTATCCGAAAGGACATCTGGTGTGCTCAGATGCCAATGCAATCAGACAGTGCTCTCAGAAGAGAGATGCTAGCTGTCTCTTCCTGTGCTGTGGTGTGGGAAATGGAAACGCTTGTTTTCTAATTATTTTAAAAAATAATGTATTTTCTGGCATGGTGTCAGAAGAAGTATGATTTAAGACATCAGCATCTTTATTGAGAACATAACCAAGTAATTAGTTTTATTTTCACTATATATTCATGTAAGTGTAGGGATTCAGCCTGAGAATTATAATATGTATTAATACCCATTTTACACCTTTAGATAGTGTGGTAAAAGATTAGTGAAAGAGGATGGAAAAGAGGTTAATTTACTACATGCACAGCTTTGATTGCTAATAATAAATATGATTGATGAGGACCAGCTCATAAAGAAGCAGAGCTACAGTCAGCATAGCCCTTGTGAATTAACTTTCAGTTTCTCCCAAGAGGGAAATAGCTTTTGTATCCTACTTCAGCCAATTGGACCCTGAAAGCTTTTATCATAATGTCTTTCATGTACTCATTTTATTTTTCTTCATGTATTCTTGTTTCAACTCAAACAGCTGTTTATAAAAACAAACAAACAAAAAAAGAAACTTTATAAAACAGTTAAGAGATTCATTAAGGTACATAAATTCATTTTAAACTCAATGCCCATTTCTTGAGAACACTGAAGTGCAAATATTATCATCAGGCAATAATAATCTGTGTGAAAGCCAGAAAAAACATAAAACATAACAACCAATAGCCACATGACAGTTCAGAACTTTATTACAATGGATGTGCCTAAAGATGCTATCTCTAAGGAATGGGTGCACTGTGATCTAGGAAATTTTAGGAAGGCCTCTTCTCCTCAGCTACTGCCAAAGAGCACTTGGCAGGGAACAGGAGGACTGAAAATGTAAACCTGTCCTTCACTTTTCCATTCCTCAGATCTCTATGTTCTTCATAGACTAGTTCAGACTCCAGTAGCCAGTGTTGACCTGTTAAGAAGAGTTACAAAACTCTGTAGAAATTCTTTTAAATTCAAGAATATTTTCTCCTGCATCAACATCATAGTCTGTGAAGAAGCAAGAGAGCCGTCCCTGTCAACTTGTGATTTATTCATGCCAAGGAAAGCAATTCTGCAGTAGAAGGTCTCTGCTACCACCCTCAATTAGTTACTATAAGCAGAAAAAAACCCAGAAATAGAGTACCATCAGCTGAGAGCATAAGCCAAGAACCAGTATGAAGGCAAAAGGAAATAATTTTATTAAAATTCATTAAAATATTATGATCAGGGTAATTACTTGTATATATCAGTAAATAACTACAGTAATCATGCATTTTACTTGCAGCATGATACCTCCACTCTATGTGTAGTTTTTCTGTTTTTGCTAAGTTTACATGCTAATACTTGGGATGTTTAGCAAACATCTGCAAAATGTCCCCCGTAGCTGAAGAGACACTTATTCAATTCGTTGTTTTGGTACAGCATATACAGAACTGCACAACTGATTAGACGCACAATAACTATATCTCACTTTATTTCTTTAGCTTTTTCTGAAGTCTCTGATTTTAAATGATGTTACTGAACCAATACACTGAATCATGACTGCATTACGTGCGCTAAAGAGACAAAGTACAAACGTAGCATGAAATTTCCCCAATTACTAACAAAAAGTCAGACTCTAAAGGAATAGAATGATGGTCGAAAAAATTTTTTTAAATAGTTTTTCTATTATGGTAATAAGATTTACCTTTTATTTCCTCTCCAGTCCCTAAAGTGCAATTTACAGCCTTAAACTGATACTGCAACACAAAGCCTCAGAGAAGTGATCTCAGCAGGTACAGCTACATGTTGAATGACAGGTATGTCACAAGTAATTGCTTGTGAGCTGAGATGAAGCTAGGTAACCACATGAACACAGCAGTCCCCTAAGACAAGATACTGGCTGATGGCTTGGACCCAGAGCTGCAACAGCAATCCTAGAGCAGTCTTTTGTTATGGTGATCCTAACACCAGTTCAGACGTTAAGTGAAGAGATGCAAAAAAAAAAAAAAAAAAAAAATCAAAAAAGTATGAGAAACTCCAATATTTGCCTGTCAATCCACTGAACATAAGTCTAGCAATGGACTTGGCATCAAAACAGGTTGAGAAAAAACAATAGGGTGTTTGCCAACACCACACAGGGCTTTGTAGAACAAGCAAGGATACAGGCAGAATATGGTAAATAAATGCAGAAACCTGAGTTTACCTTTAAGCAGGTTCCTCTAGCAAGTTAAGACTAGGCCTCCTTGAGAGCAGAACAAGGATAAAAACTGATTCTGTGTAAGGAGAAACATATAGGAACCTGAATGGATTTACCAAGCTCAAGTGTGCCTTTTTAAAAACTGTGGAAAAAAGCACTGGCTACTATTACACTATCCAGAGAACAATCTACAAAGAGGCGAGACAGGAAAACTCTGGGTTTTGGCTTCAGAGAAAACCACAACATTATAAAAAGGGATTGCCACAATCATTCTTCTTCAGTGAAAGATGTAGAAGTAACATAATCAAAAACCTGAAAAAACAGCTTTTATAATAGGGGATGAGAATCTGTAACGAAGTATTTACAGACTCTTTCAAAAAGAGAAATATATTGTGTACAGTAAGACTGAACATTATTGTTGACTGACCAAGAAGATTAAATTCTAACATTGCCAATGAAGCACTCGCTCAGTAACACATTTTTTTCTGGCACTGTTAGGGAGTCTGGGAGCTGCTGTTCAAGCAGAGGTCCAGAAGAACAGCATAGCTGGTACAGATTCCGCTGCAAATATATATATGCCATTTAAATAACTGTCCATTGTGGAGGCTCAGAGAAGTATTTCATACTAGCATTTTTAAAGATTAGTATGTGTAAACTATCAGCATTTTCCTGGGCTTCTGGGTAATGTGGTATAGAATTAAAAAAGTCTGAATAAAGCCTTAAGAATTCAGGTTCATCTGCAGCACACAAGTACTGAAACATTGCACTGAACTGACTCATCATCACAAGCATCCATTTCTTCTCCATTTTGCAGCTTTGTTTATTTGTTTAAAGGCAGCCACAGGTTTACTCTACAAATTTACTTAGTTATACTGTAGTCTGTGCCATTTCAGAGAAAACATGATTCTTCTCTGCCACAAGAGCTGCAAAACTTTTAAAAATTTAAATGCCTTCTGCTACAAAGACGTAGTACATCAATTTGAACCGCTGACAGAAAATAGAACACACACACCCCCACCCCACCCCCGCCAATTTTCCATGACACAGAAAATTCTTCAATAGACAAGTTTCTATTACCAGAATGGGTCAGACTCCTGAGAAAGGTTCAGAAAGAGCAGGAAACAAGACAGATTTGTGGCTTTAATAAAAATACAATACTAATACAGAAAATTCACCCATATATCAATAGAGCAACTGCTTTCCTGATAGATTTATATTATTCCTGAAAATGTATCAGCCTGTGCTATTCTTGTGTTGTTTAAACAAGTACATAAGCAGATATAGCATTCGTTCCAGTTTTCTGAAAATGGCATCAGAGTTAAAACAAGAAATAAAACATCCCTCAAGTCAAGAGTCAGAGAGCAGTACTCACACGCTTAAGAGAAAATAAATCCAAAATGAAAAAAAAAAAATCCATCAAATTCACAAGGGAAAATTTCTGTTGACTAATGTGGGAGTTGGACAAGAAAAATGTAACAAAAATACTCCAATGTGTTGTCTTTATTCTTCCCTGTGGTTGTGAAAAGAGCCTTTTCAGGAGGTTACAAAAGGTTGTGTTCACACTGTCTGTCTGAAGGGCAAGGCTTGACATGTGAGCCAGCTCTCACTTTCAAGCTGAACTTTTCTCATGAAGCTACTGAGGTTGTGTGTCCAAGTCTAGCCTAAGCACACAGAACAACATACAGGTTTCTGAGATTGGGATTTGCACATGAACGCAAACCTAAACAAAATGCCAGCATGTCATGTTTTATCTCCCCTGTCCAGCTTTGGAGGAGAGTGATAGAGAAGCTTTGATGGGCACCTGGTGTCCTGCCAGGGTCAACCCACCACACAAAAATAATTCACATTTGACCTACAAAACACATGAAAATACCTATGCACAGAAAACACACTACTTGGGGCATATAATACTGTCTATGATAACAAAAAGCCAATTTATGATTTAAAAAAGACAGTTTATGATAACAAAATGCATTATGTCAGTCTTTGTTGTTCACCTCCAAGTACATAAACTGTAAAACATAGTCGTACACGGGAAGCATAGGTTGTTTTTAAAAGCATTTCAGTACAAACAAAACATATACACCAATTCAAATGCCAGACTCCTGCTGCTATGGACCCTCTCAACCCCAAAACACTACCCTGTGGGACAATACGGATTTTTTCCTCCTATAAACTTTATGATTATTTTCATTATTGACCCTTAAAGTTAATTGGGAAAATGACCCATTTCATCTTGGTTGCATTCTGAAAAAACATTTAACTTTAACCATTTACATACAAAGGTTAAAATATCTGTTTTTTAAACTGAAATTGCACTATTGCAGATTCAGCCTTGTGTTGTGTGCAAGCAAATATCTCACTGAAGTAAGTTTCTCAGTTTATTTGGCAGCAAAAGTTAGACAGGATTATACCCACACTGCTTTTGGACATGATTCTACAATCTTTCTGCATGAAATAAATGAGAATTCCAATCTTTATTTATATTGATCTATTTTTTTTCTCACTTTGCTTACCAAATAGAACCATGCAGGCAAGTTGGGTGATACATTATTGCACCTAAGCTTTAAAATTCTTTCCAATTTTTTTCTTCAGTTTTAAATAGCAGATTTTTCTCCCAGATATGTTAGCAGCTTTCCCAGAAGTCATAAAAGTCACATGTTTGTAATGAAGGTGTTTGTTATAGAGCATAAGCATACAGAAGAGTTTGTGTGTGTTTTGGAAATTTGAGATGCCTGTGTACAATTATAGTTTCTGACACTGGTGCAATATGCTCCTTGGAAATTCTGTGGTTAACGGTGCCAGATATTGTGAAGTCAATCTGAACTCATTTGCAAATAAATATATTAATTCATTAAAAAAAATATCCTTTCAGTTTGGAATACCAGGTTTATATTCCACATCGTTTTCCAGATAAATCACAGCCTTACCACATTTTTAACAGAACTAAGAGTAAAGGTATGAAGTGGACCAAATAAAAAAATAAGAGTTATTTACCAAACTTCAAGTTGGAAAATGAGACTATTTGCAAATAAAGCACACAAAATTGACCTTTTTGACTGTAGATGAACTCAAACATAAGCCCCTTGTCTGCGACCTTGAGAGCTAAGACACAGCTTTAAGGCAAATACCTTATAATAATAAAACCCTCTGTCCCAACCTTCTTTTTGAATTAACGGCTGGCATGTTCCTCTGTTGCACTAGTTCCTTATCTGCTGAATCCCAATTTTCTGAACAATATCTGAGGTTTCTCAAGCAGTTCAGAAAACTGAAAATGAGAGGTGAATGTAATTTAATGTTTTTCTCATCGCACCGAATCAGAAGTGCCTCACAATGGAATAAAACACAGCTCTCACTTTACTGCCTACCCCATAACTCTGATCTCTGTCAGCTGTTAAAAATCACCAGGGACCTGAAACTGGCAGGTGTCATATTTAATGTGTGTGCCGTCATGTTCCAAAATAGCTATACTCAAGAAACAAGCTAATAATTATTCTGAATAAAAATATCTGAATTGGTACTTACAGTCCACTTTGAACCACAGAAGAGAAATTCCTTGGAAATTCCTTGTCTATACAGTCCACCACTTTTGTCTGGACATTCAACCTTTTTACAGAATCATAGATCTTACTCCTTGCTGGGAACTCAGTGGAACACCAAGGGCAAGATTCTGCTTTTCATGGCACACCGTACGTGCATGGCTGCACCGTAAACAGAACTAATGTCCAAATTTTTCAATTAGTTTATCTACTTTATGGCCACATTCCAACACAGCAATCAGAAATTCAGCAAGCAAGAGGAAGCTGGCTCAGATGTAAGCCCAGCGCAAAAAAACAGCCTCAGTTTGTTCAGAGTTTGAATCTCAGGCAAACCTTGAACTACATGTCAACCATTTCAGTCATACCATTTAATGTCAAGTGCTATATTACAGCTAAGGGATGCTGTGGGAGATATCCTCCACACTAAAACGGAAACCTCCAGTACATTCTTAGGCAAGCTGCAGGGCGGGGCAAGGAATCAACCTTCTGAAAACCAATCATTTGGCAACTTTTCCCAAAAACAAAACAAAAATATTTGTTCCCTGAGAGGTAACCAGGAGATGCTTTCTGTGCTACCTGACTGCATGTATCCATTCTGTTTGTGCAGATCATCATGCAATACCTCAAAGAATTGGCAAGTACCAGGTGGGAGTTACAGAATCTTACCCTATGCGATAACTTTCCAAAGTTGCATTACATCTCAGGGTTGATTGCCAAGCCTGAAAGACAGTAACTGTTTCAATAGCTTAAAGCAGATCGAAAGCTTTTACAGCTGAGCTATAGCAAGACAACAGCAAAACTGTGTAATTTATTAGCAAACCAGGTCAGAATAATTTTTCTTCCATTAAAAGATGCATTCTAGTTCCCCAAGAGGCGATTACAAAATTCTGTAATGTCTTAGTACTTATTTGTTAAATTAAAATAAAAGTAAGTTTTAACTTAGTTGTATTACATATAAGATCTGTAGCCTTTCATATTACTATTCCCACTTTATGGTGTTAAATATAATTACTCTACGCATACAGCACAAATACCACCTGTGAAACAAAATGTTCTCAAGTAACGTTTAATGCTTTCAGAACTCAGCTACTTATAGACTGATTTTCAGCAGTGCTCAAAACATGATGTTTTCACTGTAATTGGTATAAGCACAGGACCAGTGCACCACACCATTAAATCTCATTAGTGATAATCTAGGAAAATTCTGATCTCCTCCTATCTAAGAATTATCAGTTTCCTATTCTCTGTGTTTCTTTAAAGGGGCATTAAGATGTAACTTGCTGATAATTCTGGTACAATGAAGGGAATAAACATATTGATATTTATTCTGGCAAATTACTATACCTGATATCCTCAGTGTATTAAATCTTAAGATTTACCAGTTTATTTGTACTTTCTTAAAAAGTAATTGTTCTCCCTGTGTGCTTAGACATGGTGCTACGTAACAAAGCTATATCTGTGAATGTACTCACTAATTCAATACCCCATATATTCATTTTTCTCAGGCTAATTCACAGTGAGGATACACCATTCCTTTACTGACAGATAATATTGTTAAATATTTAGCTTATCTAGTAAATAATTGGAACATTTCTGCTGTGTTAATTTAGTCATGCTGGTGATTCATGCTGTTCAATGTGAGGGAAAAAAGGAAGTGAAGTCACACTTTAAGCCAGAGCAATCAGCAGATGAATAGGAAAAAAATTTGCCATCTAAGCCACACAGTTGTGGAGAGATGGAACACAGGCACCTAAACAATTCATCACATTGGCTTTATCCACATTTTAATTTTTTATGCACTTCCACTTGGGATGCACAGTACCTTGTTGGACTGTATCATGTTATTTCCTTTTTCATCTGCTAACTATTAAAAAAATAGTATATTGCTTAAATTGAAAGGTGACTTCTGAATTTTAAATTAAAGATTTTTGGATTCATAATTCCACATATGACCATGTACTATCCAACTTGTCATGCTCGGAACATGCATATGATTAGCAACGACTTAATGTGCTATTGATCCATGACAAATTCATACCATTACCTAGAGGACAAAGCTAGTATAACAGTATACATATTCTTAAGCGAGCTGGTTTTCGTTAATACTTTGTAACAAACCAAGCTCAGACTCTCCTACTTCAATTCCATGTTTACTTAGTCTCTTTAGGATACCTGCGCTATAGTATAGCTTGAATACAGCTCAGAAAGCTGTGTCTAAATAGTATTAGAAAATGGAACGGATTTTATTTCTGTAAAGCCGCAAAACAAAAAAATTCATTTTACACATAGTCTAACATGCTCTCTATGGCTCAGATTAATTTGAATCTTGTATATTAGGAACTAACACCCCATTCCCTCCTCTCAGCGTATTGCCTTTGTTTATATCCAACTGTAATAAATGCAACAAGCAAACTAAATACTGTAAGAACACTCCAGCCATTTTTTTCCATAGAATGAAGGTAAATCTTTGTCAGTTCAGCATATTTTTTTAAAAACTAGATGCATAACAGATTAGGCAGGTGCAGTCTGCCTACAAGGGCTAATAGCTCCTGCCAAGTGAGGCAGCAAACCCTCTTTACCAGATACACATTTTAATGGTAGTTGAACAGGCAACTGCAGTTTCATGATTTGTTGAATTTTCATACCATATTATTCAGGAAGAATATCAATGCTGCATGTATTAACACCTATAGATTTAATATTTTTTCCTAATTCTCATAGTTTGCAGAAAAGCAATACTGATATTTGAGCTATTTCACTACAGTTTCCACTAAAAGTAATTTTGGCATAACGACTGTGGCAAACACCTAGAAGACTCAGGAGAATACCTGATGCTGCTTTCCATATGAGGCTGATGGAAATATGTTTGGATTCACTAGGATCAGTGGAGTTACACTGACATATAGCAGCAAAAGACTGACACTTAGATGGTGAGAAGTGGAATCAGGAAAATACCAAAAAAAAATTTTCCTAGGGCTCTTCAATCAGTAACACCATCTACAACTTAGTATGTATTTTGCTATATATTATCTGGAAGTGTCCATTATACCCTCCTGCTGTTTAGACACTATGAATACTAATCCTATATAAATGACTAAGTGAAAACATGGCTTAACAGCACTACTATTTATAGAGATATTGTGAACACCTTGTGTTGCTGGTTAGATGTCCCTTTGTGAGTAAGTGTAACAAAACAAAAGATAAACTCCTGTTTCTCACTTGATTCACTTCTGCTGCACAGAAATCAGTGCAGTGTTAATTTGGGTTTCTTTCAGAACAAAAGAAAAAACAGAACATTTTAATTGTTTGGTCATCTGCACTGCGGATAGTTTCGTCATCCTTTTCAGACACATTCTACAGTCATAGTTTGTGAACGCTGCTAATCAACACAACTACCACCTGCCATTTCATTTTCATCAAGATGTTGGCTATACTGGGATTGTATAATCCTCTCTACACATTGATTTTTTTTCATGAAGTTAATATTCTTCCATCAAACAATCATGAACCTGACTTTTCAAATTTAAATAACTGCAGAGTCATTAGTGAAAAAGTAATGCATGATAGTAATTTAAAGGGAACACAAGTGGATGTTTGAATATTTATGTGCCGCTCAACTAGAAAGTGATGATATAGCACTCATTGTCAGAGATTTTTAATTTAATTTTTTTATTTTTTAAGATAAGATAAACTTCGCTAGATTAACAGTAAACAACAAAAGAAACAGCTACAAGTACAATTTTTTTTTAGCCAGTTCAGTTTGAATTTCCCTAACATACATAACTTATAAATTACATAAAACATTACAGAAGAAAAGGTGAGAAGTTGTGCAATTGCAAAGGGGGAAGAAGAGAGAGAAAGACAATGCTTAAGAGGCCATGAATTACTTTACAACAAATATTCATTTGAAAAACAGCGGGTGCTGAAGGGTAATAAAAATTGTGTAGAAAGCTTAAATTAATGCAAGTACTGTGAATATACTGGAAGTGTCTGCAGTTCTATTCTGCAATGAGTCTACTTGACAAACATTGCTCTGCAGCTAGCATAAACAATTCATTGGAATTAAATATTTAGTTCTGCAGTATCTGAGTTACGGGCCTTTGTGAGCCCACCTTTTAGTAAATTGCCAGTTCTAAATCAATACCACAAAATCATTAATCTACTATGGCCAGGTGGTGTCCCCACCACAATCTGAGTTTTGCATTGTGCAGCAGAATGCTCACGAGAGAAGTTTTATGGTTTCAACATTAGGTTATCTTTGAACTGTATTACCACTGTGGACAATTAGAAATAAAATATGCCATCTTTAGAAAGCCACATTATTAACATGGATGCACTTTAAGGTCAGCTGAAAATGTTTCACTGCAGTGGCACATGTTTAAGCCTCTTGGAGAAATAAGCAACAGCTCAAAACAAATATGGTTAAATGAGCAGCTCTGGAACGAGATCTATTTCAGAAACTGAGTGAAGTATTGATGTGCTGGGAAACATAGCACTCTCCACGTGTTTAATACTATATATGTCGAAGAATGACAAATATATGTCAAAATACCATATATGTCAGAGAACTTGGATAGTATCAAAATCTGTAAGCAGAAAATTCCATATGTAAGACAGCTAAAAAACCATTTGATTTATTCTAACTAGAAAACTCTTGACTTCTGAGAAAGAGAATGCACACAGGTCTGTTTAAGACAGAAAGCTGTAATGCGTAACTGAAGGAAAAAATATCAGTGTTTCTAAGCCGAGTGTATAAAAACAGCAATATATTCAGGAAAAAGGCATTCCCTTGTTTTCCTCTTCCTGAAGAAAAGTAAAGCTTCCCACGTAGAGTAAGTGTGAGATTTAATCATAAAATGAGGAAAACAAATGGAAAAATATTTGTTACAATTTTTGCATACAGCAAAAAGGACTGCGATTGCCTTGCTCTTGACTCTGTATTACAAGTGTGTTAATTGTTCCCTTTCGAAGTGGAACTACCTTTTTTGACAAAAAGTAAAATAGCTTTCTGATTGTTTTGTACTAGAGTTGCTCTGAAAATCCCCAGCAAACTATTTCTCTTTTTGATGCTTACACTCTGAATTGACACGGTGATCAACAAAAGTATACATATGACAGCAATTAATAATTATAGACAATTCTACCCCATCACAGTTGTCAGAACTGTAGTTCCCTCTGTGAAGATTAAGGAAAAATATATGAGTTAAGCCTGCAAAAATTAAACAGTTACAGTGCTAAAATTTAGAACTAAGTTATGTTCTACAGTTGCAAGCCATAAGAACAAGTTGTAAATATACCTATATTAATTCCCTATTTCTTTTTTAGTCTAAAACAGTTGTAAAGACATAGAAGTAATTGCCTTAAGGAGTATGTACACATGAAACAATGCATTACTCAGGTCATGAAATGTTTTCTACAAATTTGTATGCTGATGATACTAGATGTAAGAGTCAATCTCAGCTGGAAAATGCAGGTCAACGTTCCTGGTATGTGTTTCATACTTGCTTTTATTTTTCTATCTAATCTACCATAAATTTAGTCTTGCATGATCAGCCATTAGTAATCCTCCTTTCATCCCCTACCTCTAAGTCTTTTTTTTTTTCTTGGAGTATTTGTTATAGTCTTAGATGTTTCTAAATGAAAACAACAGATTAATAGTTTCCTACCCCAATATATTCGTTAGCTACCAATCATCTAATACTACATCCAGTTTGACAGATTTATTAATATATTTTTTTACAAAAAGCAGTTTCATTGCAATTTCAGTATTCTGGAATGGAAATTGTCTATCTCCCCTTCATCTTTATTATGACTGAATTAATTTCCGTTTTCTTCAGATATGGTTATTTCCATTTCCACTAGTGATCCTGTCTCCATTCTTGTGCTCCAGGTTATCACCCTCACTGAAAACTGAGTTAATGTATTCCTCTAGTTCATGAGCAGTATCTTGATCAGCTCTAATCTCACCCTCATTGTCAAAGCATGGAGACACCGTTTTATCTTATGACTAAAAGACCATTTTAATCAGTTTTAATTTCCCTCCTGAAATACAACTGTGTTTGTCTTTTGACAATTATTGCTTAAGCCTGATCATTCCTCATCTTTAAGATATAGCTTCCTGGGACATATATCTTTCTCTGTAGGCTGCCTGTTTTTTTCCCAATATCCTTTCTGAGCCGGTAATTCTTCCACTTAGTATTGCAATATTTCCCTTCAAGGGTCCCTCCCCACCGCCTCCTCAACTACAATACAAAATGTATTATTATCCATGTCATGCTCCCACTACTAATATTTGCTATGCGTCGCTCATAACCATTGCAAATCACTCTAAGTTTCTTGACCGGATAATTGAATTCTTTTAAAAGAGAAAAAAATAGAAATATGCATTCCCTGAAATAATAGCAAAATACAAATAAAAGAATGATACCACCATATCATCCATCACAAAAAATCATCATTCAGCTGACATATTTTTGAATCAATACAGAGGTATAAAACATGCAGCGCTCCGTTAACAATTCTGGGCTACCTTTGGCAGGTTCAGTAATGAAAACCGTTTTGAATTAAGGTGCTGCTTTCATTAACTAATGTTTTCAAGTTTCACAAACATGATTTCTCTTAATTTTTCCACTTCATAGCAAAACATTCTTCATATTAAAGTTGCTATAAGAAACCCTTACAAGCGATTTTCTCTGAACTGGAGTGATAAAAAAACCAAAAAATGCAAACCACTACAACAATCAACTTTGTAATGTATCTTCTTTCTTTGTTGCTTGTCCTTCCTTTAAACATCATGCAACAGAAAATAACTTTGCTAAGTAGGAAGTTGTTAAAATAATAATTATAAAAATAACTACAGTTTTGCTTTAGGACTTTATATTTTTCTCCCAAATAAAGGATTTTTACAACTCTTGTTCTACATATTTCATGTGACTTCTGAAAAGAAAATAGGAACTTGCTTGGACAAGAATTTATCAAGAAATAAGGACAAAGGTTTGGATACCTTTTTCCCCTACTGTGCTAGCTCAACTACTATCTTCAGACTGAACAGATCCTCTTTTTCCCTGCATCAGGATAAAGACATTGTATTGCACCAACCAAAGAAGAAAGAAACTTCTCCTAATCTTCCAGAGGAATTGTTATGTTTTATTATATTAAATAGAAAAATTCTCTTTTTATGAACCAAGAATGCTTGTCCAGGAGCTGTGCAGCTAAGGTTTCCTTTAAAGAACACAAACAGCATCTCCTGACACTTGAAAGGTAATAAAGATGTTGAGGCAATGGACCTATTGCATGTAAAATGAGAATACTCTACTTTTTACCATGATCTATAATGGAATAACCCACTAACTAGATCAGGAGTATTATCAGCCATAATCATTGTCCAAAGCTCATCTTCATAGCTACATCCTTATTTCATACTGAAGTAGTGCTTTTACCCTTCCTATGAGGGGCCAATAACTCTGAAATACCATGCACCTGACACTGCGGCCAACTGTTTTTTCTGGCTGAATTCTGTATTTTGATCCCTCGAAATATCTTGCAACTATTTCACTGTAACAGGCAGTTTTTCTTAAAATGGAACCAGCCCTAGCTTCTGCAAAGAAGGTCATTTTTCAGTTTGAACCAATGGTCTTTTTAATGGGCTTGTTGCTTGATTAGATTCCGAAGACAAAATCAGTTTGGATGCACAAGATATTTCACTTAAGAAATTTCTGTGAGCATAATTTAGATTTTACTGAACTTAGATTTTGCTGCAAGGACCTTTAGGTCCTAGATCTCATTTCATAGTTGATTTCAGTATTTATTCTAGTTTTGTCCAAGTAAAAAATACTGACTAGCACAGCAGGGGAAAAGGTTGGGTTTTTTTCTTTTCATTGCTATTTTTAATATTATGCTTGTGACCTAAATGCAATCCTGCAGCAATAAACAAAGAAAGTATTGCTGATATATTTTTAAAATAATTATCCAAGGAGATCACCTGAAGAAGCTTTTGCAGGCAAATGAATAAATAAATATCTTATAAGTAAATACAGGAGGATTCCATGAGTTTCTTTAAAGGTCCATCACATCGCACAATGGCCCCTGAGGAATTGTCAGTTCTGCTAGTCTCAAAGCAAAGTACAATACTGCCTCCTCCCTCCTCTCCGCTGCCATCCCCGTCACTGTACTAATACAGAAACCTCATTTTGAGCATATACCTTTCTGAAATACTTCTCTTCAGGCATGTTGTTAGGGTTTTGTCTCCTATTTAGATTTTTGCCATAGTAAAACTTTATAACTTCAGATGCAAGCAGAGATACCTTTGCTGAGGAGTTAATACCATAGGAAATAAGATGCAAACAAACAAAGATGCATTTATGATACCATTTGTTTCTTACGCTCTGCAATCTTGTATTACTAAATGAACATCTGACAGTGAAGCTAATAAGAAATAGAGTTAAGTTTGCTGTTCTTCTATTATCTTTCAAGAGAGAAGTGGGGAATTATATAGCATAGATTTTTTAAACTGTTGCAAATTTCAACTTTGAGAGATCAGAACCTCTCAAGGCTTTTGGCCATTATTAAGAAAGAGACATCAACTAGGCAAAACGCCTGCAACATTGGCAGGCCTCCTGCCTACCTCCTTACAGCTCTTAAATACCCTGCACCTGTTCAGCCCACCTTTGCATCTGACTTGTGAGCTTCAGCCAGAACATATTTAGAAATTGTGTTAGCAAGAAAATTCCACTGTGTTCTTTTCCTATTTATCAGAAACAAGTACATTGTTGTCTGGTCTTGAATGTAAAATTTAATTTCTAAAACCTTATACATTTTAAAAGGAAGGAAATTATCAAGTAAGCCTCAGATTAGATAAACTCTGCAGAATTTTGCTTATGCATATGCTTATGCATGGAAATACCATCCATATGCAGTCTGTGATAAAAAATTCTGGAATTTATAGTTCTTTTCAGCTTTTCTACAATATCCCTGCATTTTCATTTAGCTTCTATTCTTCAGAGAAGCTTACAAATAATTAATTAATAAATTAATAGTATTTCTCAAAAAACTATGGAAATACATTAAATTCCTATGCATTAATCCATGACAGATATCCCACAAGATTTGAGAATGCAGCATTTGATGCATGTCAATGGTGACTTCATGCAAGTCATTTAAAGAATGCATAGCACATTATTTATGAACTGAAGATTATGTCCCAAACTGATATCTTTATAAAGATATTCTGTCTGGTTACAAAAGATCACTGTTTTTCTCCCCATGTTGTATATTACATTTGTTAGTTTCAGTGCAGACTGGGCTGGGTAACTGAGAGTTACTGCACTCAGCTCAGTCAGGTCCATCCCTGAGAATACTACAACAGGGAAAAGCATGCAGGGAGGACCTAACAGCAAAGTTCAAGGTGCCTACAGCAGCACGAGCTGAACCTAGAAATTCTGAGAAGAGCGAGAAGCAGTGATATTCTTTTTAGGGACTCAGAAGGGATTCAAAGATTTGCTGTAATCCAGGAAGCAATTAAAAAGTTGCTAAACAGGGAACAAGCCTATAGGAAGAGAAACGCCCTGAGAAGCCACAGTAAGGAGATTTCTTTTCAAAACATTTTATTTTTGTAATCTCATTAAGAATCTTCTATATTTTGAGAATTCTTTTTTGCAATAGCAGTTCTATAAAATTTATTTTTAGCACAGCATGCTGAGAATCCCATGCCCCACCATATAAAATCATCCTCACTATGTATTGGTACACATGTCTATATTTCTATATATTTTCTAATGTTTGTAATGTGTGTATATATATATTTATAATTTTTGCATTTATTTGGAGAAGAGCATGCTTTTCCAGGAAGTCTGCACAAGTGAAAGCAGCTTTGAAAACAGAGTGTTCTTTCAAATGCTGTTTGATTCTTAGGACAAATATTCCCAAAGTAGTCTTAGATATCTTAGCCTCTGTAGACACTTTATGCACTATTTAGGTGGAAAAAAACAAAATTTACTTGCGTTTTACTTGCTCATCTATCTGATAACATCCACAGATGAGGCGTGCAGTGGAAAACACAAGAGCACCACAATAACGCAAAAATCTTTCTGGTTTAGTTCATTTAACACATATCAGAAGTTTAAGTTAAGATAACTGACCTTACCTACAGTTATGTCACATCTACCTCCTGTAAAATGAATTTGTCAACCTTTGCTAGACATCCTGAGCCATAATCTGAACCCAGAAAAGAAAAGCATGAGAAATAACCTCTCAATAAAACATTCTAAATCCAGATTTTGAACGTTTGTTATATACCACCTTTTCACTTCCAAATTACCTATTCCCCTCCATTCTACCTCCAAGTGCTAAAGACATATTGGTGGTTATAACAAATAAAGCCTGAAGTATTATTTAGGCCATCAAAGATACCATGATCACAGGAAAGGGTGATTTAATGAACCACTATAGAATGAACCTGCAATAACAGTGCTGGTTTTTTACACCTCCTCGACTAGAGGCTCAGACTGGGAATTGCAAGCTAGATGTTATTTTTCAGAAGGTCTTCAGAGATATAATGCACAGCTGCTGTTGCCAACTAGGGGTTCTTATCGGGTCCCACATACTGAAGAGATGTCCTGTTCATATGATGTGGGTATAAAGTCTTAAACAAAACTACCTGACTACAGCTTGTTGGATAGACAAGACCATATCCTAGAACAGCTAAACCTCTGTCCTGGTTTCAGCCAGGGTAGAGTTAATTTTCTTCATAGAAGCTAGCGTGAGGCTATGTTTTGGATTTGGGATGAGAAAATGTTGATAAGGTGCTGATGTTTTGAGTTGTTGCTAAGTAGTCAAGGACAGTCCGACTTCTCGTGCTGGCCTGCAGCGAGCAGGCTGGGGGTGCACGGGAACCTGGGAGGGGACACAGCCGGGACAGCTGACCCAGACTGGCCAAAGAGATATTCCATACCATATGACGTCATGCTCAGTATATAAAGCTGGGACGAAGAAGGAGGAAGGGGTGGAGGGACGTTCGGAGTTATGGCGTCTGTCTTCCCAAGAAACCATTACGCATGATGGAGCCCTGCTTCCCTGGAGATGGCTGAACACCTGCCTGCCCATGGGGAGTAGTGAACAAATTCCTTGTTTTGCTTTGCTTGCGTGCGCAGCTTTTGCTTTACTTATTAAACTGTCTTTATCTCAAACCATGAGTTTCCTCACTTTTACTCTTCCGATACTCTCTGCCGTCCCACCGTGGGGGAGTGAGTGAGCGGCTGTGTGGTGCTTAGTTGCTGGCTGGGGCTAAACCACGACAACCTCGTATCATTTACTATTCGTACTTCTTATTCTGCTCCAATAATCGCACACAAAGAATAAATGATGAAGGGCTGTCACTCAAGAAGAGATTTACACTGAAGGTTTGTATCCACCATAAAACTCATGAATAAAACAAAAGTAGAAAGACAAAGGTGTTAAATCAATATTGTAATTAGCAGTGGTCAATTACAGAGGTTTTGGCTATCACTTTCAAACATTTCGTCTCTCAAATTAAGACCTTCCTAGTGACAGCACATTCAATACCAAGTATCTAACTGCAAAAATCCTATAAAACAGTTCGCCTTGCTTTTAAAAGATATATTTTTGTCTTTACAATATACTACAGCTCAGATACCATAACACTTTTTCTTCACAATATGACATATTTTTTTAAAAAGTCTTTTAACAGTTTTGTTTTGGTTTTTTTTTAACATTTATTGGTTGGAGGGGGGGAACACTGTACAGATTTTATGCAAAAACTGTAAAAAAGTACATTAAAATCCACTGAATTAACCCAGAATTAATCAGTCCTGTGGAATTCTGAAATGCTTATATATGGTCTAGATCAAAATCTGATTTCATGAAATCTTTTGAAGAATGAATAGGATAACATCCCCCAAGTAGAGGCTACAAATACAACTGATAGGGCTTCCAAGCAACTAACCCTGAAACCATGTAAATCATCAGTATTACATGTTTATTTCAACATGTCAATTCTCTACTGTTGCTCTTTCATTTCTTGAGGCCATTCTCATCTCAAAGCCAGAATACAGTGGAAAAAGCAGAATCCCATTTAGATATTTTGCCCTTGGAGTTAAGTTGTGATTACATTCAGCTTTTTCTCCACTACACTTAAAAAAATGCAAGGACAATGAAGCTAAAGAAATGCAATGGGGCAGCCCATAAATAAACATCAGTTTCCTTACCCTTTTTAAATCTTGAGGATATTTCCAGGAGTACAAAACCATTCTCAGGTTTTACTGAGAATTTCCTACATTTTACTGAGAATTTCCATTTCCTACAATATATTTTCAAAGAATAATGTTCTGTCAGCCAGAATCACATAACAGCTCTTCAGTACATACAAAGCATCACAGCTCCACTGACAACACAGCTGTTTGTATGGGGCACCCAAGACACCTCAAACAGAAAACAACACTGAATTTCCTTGCATTTCTCCTACAACCCGACCTTCAGTTAGTTTGCAGAGAAGCCAAGATCTTATAATCCATAATACCATAGGCTGCTTTCTATCTTGTGTTTATAATTAAGTTACATTTTTAAAAGCTGCAAAAGATTTTTGATTTAGTTATGCCACTGTGCTTGCTTCTGAAATTGAAGACTCTTTAGAGTCTTCTGGTCTTTTCATCCCATTCCAGTGCCTACTGCAGCATCTTAGCAGGATGATTCTTTTCCAAGGACCTTAACTAAAGGCACTTACTGCTCATGTTCAGATGACTAGTTCATTAATAGTCCTATATCCTTCACAGAAAGTTGTTTTTATCTTCTAATCATCTTTCCAGAGGCCAGAAACATAAACCAGGTCATTATGAGTTAATTCAAATCAATGTCCAATGATTTTTTAATTTTCATTTCACACTTGATAGCCTTACTGTCTGCTTTTGGCAGCAATTCTAGTGAAATACTCTTTTATCAGATGTTTTGGGAAGTTTTTTCACCTTTCTGAAACCATGTCTAATCAAGAGGGCAGCAGCATGAAGACATACCATCATTTCTTAAAAAAACCCCTAGAAGTTGTAATTCTCTTCAATGTAAACAGCTATGCTCTAAAGCTTCTCTAGGATTGACACTGAATAAATGTAGGGCAGAAAAATTTCATTAAACATTTAGGCTTAAGTTTAATTCAAAGCATGCTTTCAGTACTGATTAGTTGCAAGATTATGCTAAGGAGCAACACCATAATGAAAAAAATGAACATGTTTGCAGATGCAGTAAACATAGACCATACAAGGATATTCAACCTCAAAGTTTTGGTACCTACTGAAAAGAACTGGTCTTGTGGTTTTGGAATTAGCACTTGAAGAAAGGATTAGTGCATTCTGCCACTATGGCATTTTATTTTCCTTGTGTGAAGTTGGGCAGTAAAACCTCCTTTCCTAACAAGATTTTAGTGTTAATCACTGCCATACTCCTCAAGCAAGCATATGTCAGTCTATTCTACTTGGAAATAATAAAATCTTATTTTGATGGTGTTTCTCCTCTAGCATGCCTGTATTAAAAGGATATCTAATTATCTATTTCTTGATTGTGGTTTACCAAATAATGGTTGGCTAAAATATTAACATTTTTATTGTATACTTTGAGCTTTACCTCCAGATTTTTGCTTTGGTTTTGCTTTTTTCTTCCTTCCTAATCTCACTACAGGCCAGGGAGATGCAAAGTTTTGTTCTCCTGAGCTGTGTATGTCTCTATTGCCACCTTCTGCTTTCTGGGTGCATCTTCAGAGTTCAGGAGCTATGCATTCATAGACAGTCTCAGCAATATGTTACGCTGCCACATTTCAAATCTTGAGAAAAACTAGGAAAAGCACAAAAGTGTACCCTCTGGTTTTGTTATTTTCCACTGAAAGTGGTCAAAATTCTCTTAGAGATCCTTAATGAATAGATACATGAACAGTTTGCCAAATCATACCCAAATCCTCATGCATATGATATTCATTAGCTTTTACATGAGTAAATTTATTCCTAAGGGTTTTAAGGTAGAGCTCTCAGAGCTCTGTTATGTAAAAAGAGCTCACATACAACATTGGCACTCACATTATGTCATGCCTGTCCTGAAGTTTATCAGGAAAGATATTACAAGAAGCATAGAAATGGTTCATATCACTATGTCTTTTAAATTGAGGAAGCCATGCTAATCACATACATCTTTTCCTGCAGCGTATCTCACTGTTTGCATGTGCTGATCAAATTGGTGTTTTTCACAAAGCAAAAAATGGGAAATCAGACTCATCCAATTTCAAAAGTTTACTTAAAATGAATTATTTATCTTCTTTTTTATTTAACTTAGATCTTGCTTCAGTGTTATAATCCTACTGACACTCCTGTCTTCCAGACTTCCTCAGAAATCCATACAGATGTCTCTTAAAAAATTAAACAACTTGGAAATTAAAAACAATTCCCTACCTACTTACATATCCTTGCATAAAATCATAAGCAGATCACAAAAAAATACTGAGAATATTATGAAATTTCTGACTCACTGATAAGTAACTAGCTATTATTTAAAGAAGATTCTGGGAAAACAGAAGGTGAAACAAAACTGGAAAATCACATCACACATCATTCAACTTAGATACCTATTTTAAATTACCCAAATTAGGAGGTTGGAACCAAGAGCTCGGAGTCCCTCTTGGCCACAGATAAAGCTGGTGCTCTCAGCTGGAAAAGTTAAAAAGCAGCATGGCATTAGAAGTCACGCTCTGCTAATCTAAAGGAAAGGGGTTGGTATTGTCCTCAGAGCTGTACCGAAATCTATTGGTTATTTAAGATAACCTCTACTCATCTCATGCCTTCATCTACCCCTTATTCAATAGCACTCCTGTCCAAGTAACTTCTAAAACAAAGGAATGCAATTTGTTTTCATTAATTCCATCCTCACACTTCCAGGCAAACCTTTAATTATTCAATGGTAGTCTGTCATTTCTATTTGGTTTCAGACTCACCCAGTTAAGAACGGTGGTTTGGATCTGAGGCTCCTTGAGGATTTTATTTTCCCTCAACAGAAGAATCACAGCCTTTTTTTAGATTCTGTTGTATCTAGAAATCATCATGTTATCTCAACAAGGCAAATTCATGATTTAGTACATAATGATACCCAAGTAGGCTGTTCACACAAATTTAATCAGTGCTTACAAGCATAACGTGTATCAGTGTGTTGGTTTATTATTGTGCTGCTGTCGGTGTTTTTCCCTGTTTAAGCATTACATTGCTAAATGTTTGACTGACACCCTTGTATGCTAAATTTACACTTAAGCTCCACGTAGTTACTTCACTATCAGTTCTACATACTGTGTTTTTTCACTTTTTCATTTGTTTCTTATAGTCTAACAGTCCTTGCTTTCTAGATTGCTGCATTCTAACTGCAATCATGTTTCTGTGGAAAGAAAGGGTTTCCAGCCTTTACAAACTTTTGAATCTTTCCTCTATTCCATGTAAACCTTTCTTTACTGCTGTGTGAAGCCTTTGAAACCACATCATCTCAACATTAATCTGAAGAATACTTTGGCAGGAATTGCTTCATTGATTCATACAAATTTCTCATATTATAGCCTCAATGGCAGATATATAAACAAACAATATTAACATTAACACTACTTGATATAAACATTTTTGGACACAACTATTGCAAATATTATATATTACTGCTCTATTACTGGAGTTCTGATTTAAGATGAGAAGCAGAACAATCAAATACTCGCTTGAGAAGTCTTCAAGGTGAAAATATGCAGCTACCAGAAGAAACACCCTCAATTCTGTTTATCACCCAATTCTGCAACCCTCCCTCCCGCCAATGCATTATAAAATTAGGGATCCAGACTGCAATGATGAGTTAACCCTTTAAGTGGAAGTTTAACTGAAAACCATTGAATAACAGCAGATTATTCTTTGGGCTTTCTTCTCCCTATAGAGTATTTTCGGTTTGTAAAATGTAGCTTATTCTAAAGTCATGTTTTGTTTCTGATTACTGACAGCATATTCAAAGACTATGATACATGGCAAGGTCATAACATCACCAGCCCAGGACTCAAAGCTGAACATACTTTAAGCAAATGAATTCTCACTGTCCTCTTTCCTCCTGTGCCAGTCTACCATCCAGTTTCGTTGTCCAAGACTTTACAGAAATACGGTTTTCAGTAAAAGTATTTGAATGAAGAGAGAATTATTTTTTTTTATAGAAGACAAGAGAATCAGAGAAAACAGCTTTCTAACTGGCAGAGAGCAAATGTGATTTAAGTTTTATCCATATATGTGCTTTACTGATTTTTTTTTGTTGTTTTTATTAACTGCCATATTTGACACCTGTCTCAATATGATCTGGAAACCACTCATTTAAGCTTTTTCCTGGAATTTCTCATTTTCATATAAAGTAGCTATTCCTACTTTTTCTAAACTGTTGATATTTCATTGCAATCCTAGCACAAACTTTCTAACTATATATTCCTAATTTCAGAGGGATGCTTAAAGCCATAAATATCTCAAAACCCACTTGCCTTTAATGTAGATATTCTTGTGCCTAAGTATTATATCCAATAGTGATGTTCAGGAAAAAAATACCCATGAAGAAACAATGTACTTTAGAAGCAGTAGGAACCAAGTGACATAAAAACAAAAAATCATAGACTTACCCTTTTAAGATACAGACACTGAGCTTTATGGTCAATAAAGCACTCCTTTTTCACTTAGTGTCTTGGAAAACTATTCTCTTAAATTAAGAAAATATTCTATAGTGAATATTCCTCTGCATGTTACTAATGCAGAGCAAGTTCCTCAGCTGTGTAAAGGTTCTGTCTTCTGCTACCTCGTGTTAACTGCATGTCAGCTTCTTTAAATAAAAGGCTTATCAGTCACCCTTAGACTTCCCTGTGACCTGTAAGGCTGTAGCACAGCAGTGGGAGATTAGGCCTCAAGATGCCAAGATTTCCATCACGGAAATTTTAAGCAAACAGTGCATCCATGAGACATTTACTTATGTGTAAACAGTTGTGAAATAATTTAGTATATTCGGAAGTTTTATTTATTGTGAGATTTTTTTCATAATAAAACCTCTAAACTCTCTTTCATGCCTCTAGAGTGTGAAAACTCCCTGCCTCCTGTGAACAAAACCTGTCCTTCAAGGATAAGTAATTTTCAGGAGTCTTATATGCTCATTTTCTTCCAGGCTGAGAAACCACTTGGCTTAGATCTACTTATTTATAAAAGTCTCAATTCCTTGCTGCTTATTACTCATTAGATTTAGTACTGCAAAACTAGTACCATTAACTAGTACTGAAACGAGCAAGGCTGGAGACTGCTTTGCAGCTTGTGGAAGGATTCTTACTACTGTGCTGCTAAAAAATTAATTACACTTTTCATTAATTATAAGACATATCCACACAGCACAGTTCTTCTTCTAAACTACCATTACAATACAATAAAATGCTGTTCAGGACAAGCAACAGCATAATATTGAATTTTTTTAATACCTCTTGTGAGAGTGCTGTAGCAGGGAATGCAAAGTGTGATTCAGTGGACAGATTTGCCATATGGTAAGTGCCAGCATTAACTGAATCCCCTAAACCAGCATTTCACTTCTGAACAATAGAAAAAAGAAAAACCTATTTGTATTGAGAGAGGAAAACCAACATCAATTTATGTCAGAACTAATTGCAGTCTGAATTATCTGTACTGGTATCAAATTTTCTTTTCTGTGGAAACTATCCTTGCAAGTATTTTCTGTCATGAGTATTGGGTATGCGGCAGATGCTTTCAAGCGATAGTGAAGAATTTCAGTACTATAATCTTCAGCACTTTTGCTTTGCTTCTAGCACTTGCTGCTCCACTGCTTTCTCTCACCTAGCTAACAAAAGAGCTTCTCAGCAACATTTCTGCAGAGGACTCCCCAAGGCTCTGACCCTTTTGTTTCCCTCGCTTTGCTACGGGCATATTCTGCAAGGCCAGAACTAAAGACATATTCAATCTCTACCCTGCCACGTCACAAATACCAGATATATAGAAAAGCATCAATTATACTTATGCATGCTGCGGAAAGCACTGATGTCCTGGAATGGATCACGTGCTACATAGCAACTTTTATATCCCACTACAACACTAAATTTCTGTAATATGTGCCCCCTGCAAACATCTGGCTGCAAAACAAGAGAGCTATTCATTACCCATTGAGTCTAACTGAGCAGAACAAGGTCCCTCTGAGCTTTTCTTGGCATGCAAGAAATTGAAATGCTTCTGTGAAGATCTGACCTTGCTGTCCCAAGAAGTTGTACAGTAAAATTTTGTTGACTTCAGTGGAGTTTTATCCAACTCTTGATAAAATCGTAAGTTTCCTTTTTTTTAGTAAGTGCATCTGTTCTAAGTACTATCCCCAAATACATCTGCCACTGCACATGTTGGACCTCACCTGTAGTATTTCTTAAGCTGCAAAATGGGCAATTACATTTAGTTTTTTCTCATGACAGGGTAGAATATACCAAAACGCCTTCAACATTTTCAAGAGATGGGGCAATATGGTACTGCTAGCTTGAGAGAGCTCCCCCCAAAATCAATATTTACTTCAGATACATCAGGAAAAGAATCAATTACAATTTATAATTTCCTCCAAATAAAAAGGAATATGAAACACAGCGATTCCTATTTTTTAAAAAAAGAGCAAATTAATCTCCTGATGTCTTATCTGTCTTTGATTTATATTAAAAGTGCTATATAATGAAAAACTTAAAATACATGTTACAGGATGACTTACACATGTGTTGTGTAAGACTTTTACAGGGAGAACAAAGAAAGTGTTATCTGCTCCAGAGAGCAAGACACTGAAAAGGAAACTCTTAGAACACACATTCAGCATACAACAGACACTATTAAACAGCTCAGATTCACGCATTTTAGTTAATCAGAGAAATGTTAGATACTCAACACTGGAGATTTTACTCATACAATTTTCGTCAGAGTTTTGCATATATGATCAACATGAGGAGAAAAATACCAAGGGGGTGGGAAAGGACCTAAGGCTTTTAAAATAATTAAAAATCCAGAAAATATAGGTTTGATTTTCTGAATCTTCCAAACCTTTTCAGAACTTTTCAATAACTTAAAGGATATTGAATAAGGTTTAATTTGGATACTCATTAAAACACATGGATCTTATCAAGTTTCATGAGTCCATTAAACCAGAATGTTAAGTATCTTGAGAAAAGCCAGTCCAATGACATTTCTGTTTTGACCCCAGGCCCAGACAGAAACTAGAGAGAATTAGACTATTTAACTGAATGTTTCAGAATTTTAAAGTCATGTTAGTGTGGCTGGGGAAAAAAGATGACTGTTCCAGGCATAAGGGGGTCCTACATTACAGGAAGTGTTTCATGCATCTGTAGTCATTCCAAAGTTTCTTCTGTACAATACATCTGTTTTGCTAGTGCAAAGTCAGCCCTGGGAATGCCTGGAGATGCTGTAAATGAAATCAATTTCTATTTTATTCAGAGGAAGAAAGTAAGAAGTGAGAAGGCTCTTAGAAAACCTACTGTTTTGGAAAGGGTTGAGAAACATAGAAATACCCTAAATATAGCCTACTAAGTGGAGAAAGAATTGAATCAAGAAACTGGCATGCCATTCATATGAGACAACATTCATGAGCTTATGTCCTTAACAAATATCGGTCTTTCCTTTCTGTTGACATAAACAACAGTGACCATCAGGATAAATTTATTTTTTTCTCCACATTTTTTTCCTGTTCTTGATGTGGGTGTTCTGCTACATAGAGTCTGTTCAATGACATTTTCAGTTTCATGATCTCAGTGGTCTGTGACAGCTGAACATAGCTAGCCCCAGGGTAGATACTCTGGTCCCACAGTGCCAAAAAAGTTAAGGTAAGCAGTATTTTTCAAACTGTGTCTCAAAACCCCTCAGGGAGTAGATAAGAACTCAAACAGCATTGTGAAGGGTTAGAAAAAAATATAAGCATAAAAAAAAAGTAAGTACAAAGTAGAAACAAATTGAAAGCAGTGGCACAGCTCCCCTGGATTGGGGCAAAGGGCTGGAGAGTGAAGAGTGTTGCAGCTTCTCGGTTGTGGATGTCTCTGAGCCAGGAGTTGCTAACTTCTTTTACCTGTTGGTGGTTTTCAAGATTTTTTTTTTTTTCCCTTACTCAGGG
>NW_010533695.1:45284-62612 GCF_000687285.1 Phaethon lepturus
TTGTGGTAACCAGAAATTACACCTGTTTCTAATTCTGCTATGCTAAAAAGAATGGTGTCTTGACTCTAAATACTGCAGGAAGACAGATAAACCAAAATTTGGACTTCTGGAAGTCGTGGGAAATACTGGTGTAAAGGGAACAAGAGGTGTGACCAGTAAGGGCAGTACCAAAGACAGGAACTAGTTTGTTTTTCATGGGCATAGAAGAGGACAGAGACTCAGTCTTCTCTCCCTTGACTTTCACAGCCCCTTCTCCTGTCTGTGTTTGCACAGCCGCAGGACTTGCCTGCTCAGCCTTATGTGCTCTCTATCAACTAAGGACAAATGCTGACCTTTGAGGTAATCGGGTCCAGCATTTTTGTCCAAGTTGGGCAACGTCATCCAGAGCAGTTTAGGGGTCAGTTTGGTCAGCAAACCATACAAACTAGAACACAAGGAACAAATCAGTCAAAATGGAAACAGAAAATCAGGCCTATGAGAGAACTGATCCTGGAGGAAGACGGGGAGGAACAGAATTTATGAGTTTGGGAGTGGAAGTTATGGTTTTTACCCTTTTCTAATAATCTGGTTTTTTTTCAGAATTCCTAACTCACATGGGTTTTGAGGGAATGATAGAAAGAGGCAATGCCTGGAAACCAAAACTGAGAAAAAATTTCTGCAAACTCTTTAAACTGGAAACTGTTGGGTATAGGATCACTCTAAGCTGAAGAGATTTGGAGAAGTTTATGTGTTGTAGGAAAATAAGCTGCAATTCATAATTGTTTCCAAATGCATTAAGACGACAGCACATTTCCCAAAGGGCATATTTATTTTACAAAAATCAACAAACTATAGAGGGAAATAAATCCGATATCCACTTTATAATATTTTAGGTTTTCTGCAGCTGAAAATAAAGGGCTACCAGTTATTAGAATTGTTTTTCTTTTGAATGATGAGGAAGACATCTGTGTATAGAACAAGTCATTAATACATTCTGGTAGCAGAATGCTCCACATTCCTACTGAAGTTTATAGAAACAATAAGATTTACAAAATTGATACTAGTACAAGATAAACAACAATTTGCTGTAAAGAATGCTTTTTAATGACCTGTTTTTCATTTTGAATGGGTGCATGCACTCAGGTATTCACACCAGCACTCAAGCCTCAGATATATATTTATAATTACTTTGATAGAGCTCTGAATATTACAGAGCTGGATAAGAAACTGCAAATAGTTGCCAAATCCCAGTGATTTCATCAGGATGGAATTTCAGTCTCTGAATCAAGTGTAAGAGTATAAACAGAGTATCTTGATTTTAAGGAAGAGAAATAATTTCCTAGTCAGCTTCTGTGTGAGCTTATACTCTACACTGACTTTATCTAAACTATACTTCAGGGTTCAACACAGAAATTTCTGGCCTAATGTCACTTTTTTTGGAGTGTAAATCAAATCCAGTGAGCCTTTCTAGAACAGCTAGAAATTAAAAAAAAAAATTAAAAATGGTTCTTTCATTTTTATCTATAAATAGCAAATCATAAAAGGGGGGGAAAAAAGCAACTGAAACGCAACTTTCTGGCTAGGGTCGACGAGAACTTCTCATCATACGGAACAGTGGGATAAAAGTGGAGAAGAACACCAGGAGTTTTAAGTTTGTGATTAATTCTGTAATACCCAATCAAACTTTTACCTAATTCTACTAAATTCATTGTGTCGCTCTAGAAGCAAACATTACATCCAGTTTATCTGACACTGCAATCAGTGACTAAACACGAGAACCAGATCTGACTGAAAGCATTTAAAATGTAAAGTTCATTTGTCTTGTAAAATGCAAAGTTCAGTTCTTACAATTCAAATGGCTTCATACAACACTGACACCTTGTGCTTTTTGCAGGCCAGGAACAGACATAAAAGATTCTATGGGCCAGCTCTATCAATTATAAAAAAAACCACGTGCACTTGAATATTCTACTGCTTTTCCTTGCATTTGTTCTTTTGACAATTGTTTTCCTTGAGAAACCATTTATAAAGGTCTAATTTTTCACAGTTCCATTTAAAGTGAGTCTGAGGCTCCAAAATGGCCAGTGCTTTTTATCATTTCATAATAACCATTGTACCATTTCACAAGGCATTGTGCAAACAAAAGCCCAAGAGCCCTCTGCCCACAAAGCCACAAGCAAAATGTTCCTCACTCTGTTATATATGAGAGTTGAAAGACTGCTGCAAAAATAGTACCAAAATACTCCAAAGAAGGCTCTGTATACTGTTTCCTTGCCTCCTAGAGAAATTGATCCTAGTGACACAGAGCAGTGTTTGGAAACCACCCACCTGCAAGCTGACAAGTTTCTCCACCAATTTGTCAATGAAAACATATGCAATATTCTAGTGTACCAGAGGCTCCAAGTGTCATCACACTGGGATCGGAACAGATAATTGTAACTAAGGAAAGTTTTTGCTTACACTACCTGGGGCAGGAAATGTATTCAGCCCCAGAGAGCTGCCTGCAAATTCCTCCACAGTGCAGAAAAACATAAGGAACCCTGCAGCAACATTTCCGTAGGGTGAACAAATTTTCTCAGGAGCTTGAAAGCCCCTTTGTCACAATGTTGTCCTCTTACTGACATTGATTAAAATAACCTGCAATATCATCTCTTTCCTTAAAAATAATATATTATGAAGCTAAGGCTCTGCCAAGTGCCCTCAGGCTATCTTCAGCCTATATAAGTGATTTATAAAGTAATATATATGAGAGAAATGTTCCTAAGGTATAAATGCATAAAGAAACCAAACAGCACCTTCTTTATCCCAGCTCAGCACCAAGGCAGAATGCTTAGACCCTTGTGCTTAGCTCTGGATCAGTGCTTTAATCCTGAATGCACTGCTCTTCCTCCAACATCATCATCTTCTTCTGTATCCTTGCACAGATAGCTCAAGGAGCCGTCTCTGATCAGATAAGTGGCCTCTTTGGACCCCATCTTGAGGTGCCATGCCCTCCACTGAGCACTATGCAAAGCAACTGGGGTTGAGCATACAACGTAAAGCAAGCTTTTTACTTATCCCATTTCAGTAAGGTCATTTTTGTACACTGAAAAATTATCATTATGTAGTTTAGATGCATTAAGTTTTGGCTATATCTTCAATGCCTCCGAAAGGGAATTGTTAGTGTGCTATATATAAAGGGACTATTCACTCAGATCAAAGGAGAACTCGGCAGGTACAGCACATACACAGGACAAATTTTTATTTTGAAGCTAAGAGCAACAGTGAAAATTCATTTGCCCAAAGGTGATCATGTCAAATGACATAATGTCAGATAGCATTAAATAGCAATCAAACGTTATCTGACACTATTTTGCTACACTTGCATAGCAACAACTGAAATGATAGAAACTGAGTCATTGCATAAATGGAAACATACTGAAGTTATTTGAGACTGTGAGCAGGTGTCCTTAAGCATAATTAGCACTTCACAGCCCTTTTGTTCCTTTAGTTTAATCAAACTGCCTAGATTCATCACCTTATAATGGCATAGAGCTGCTGAATAGAGCTCCCTATATCTAGCCGGCTTATCAACCCAAAATCTTTCTCACTTTTGTGAACCAGCTTGAGAATTAAGAAAATACAAATCCAAACAAGAGAATGTGTACTTTAAATATTTCTTAGCATTGTTCCTTTGCTCTAACATGCTAGCTGACAAGTTAGGCTGAGTTTTCCAATGGTTTCTACTTTTCGCATTTCAGAAATAATGAGGAATACATTTCACATCCCATTCTTGCCAACACCCTTTTTAACCTATTTTGGAACTGAGCAATCAAAGCATCATGTAGCAGATGTAGCTGAATATTCAGTGTCTTGAACAGAGGAGGAACAACAAAAAAATAATCTCGATTTATGGTCAAAATCTAGTTTTCCATCTATACTCTATTCCTTCCCCCTTTCAACCTTTATGGGCTCAATTTAAAACATTTAAGACGACAGACATGGGCTTCTGGATTTTTTTTTCCTGAATTCAAGTCTGATAATCCTATTATGTATTGTCAAGCTAAGAGTTAAATCTCAATTCCAGTACACCTTTTAAAGCTACAGATAATGTGATGGCATTTAAATCTTTAGGTTAAGATCCCTTTTTCAACCACCCACCCAACATGAGACAGTATTTAAGCTTTTGTTCACTCACTGCCACCCCTTCTTCTCAGAAAAAAAAAAAACAAACAGACTGAAGAATTGATTTGTGAATTGTCTTTAGTCAACATCACCCTATTTTTCAAGAGAAAAAACAGAAGTGTGTATAAATTCTGCCACACGAGGGGATCTGTCAGGGAAGAGAGTGAGAGTTCTGCTCTACCACAGGATGAGTTAGCAATGAGGTTAAAATTAGAAATAGAGGGTCACATTTTCCAGAAAATATTACAGAGGAAAAACAAGATTTAAAGTGTTACAAAAATGAGTTACCAGTTACCAAAAACAAACATGAAAATGAAACTTACCAGAAACATCTGGCAAATATGTTTGTCAGACTTATGTCAATATTGTTAGTGTTAAAAATAGAAATATGATTTTGTTTCAATTTCTTCGTTTCAAAATATTTCGTTATTACATTTACTTCTATTTAAATTTAACATGCCAGTAAACAAGATACTGAGGAGTTGGTTCTTTTCTCTGTGCTGTGACCAAAGTTTTGATTAGAGCAAATTTGCTATGAAGCTGCTGGGGAATTCAGAGCAAACTCTCCAGCTGCCACAGCAGCATGTGGTGCCAAGCAAAACCTGCTGGGCTTGAGAAATGGAAAGCAGTTTTCAAGTCTATTAGGTTGTGTCGAGAAAACTGCGTAAAGCAAGCCCGCTTGGTCTATGCAGACTAAACATTTCATCCTGCTTGAAGAACTTCCGTTTTGTGATGTTACAGTTCCTTGGGAGAAGATACCCTATTCACAGCTCTGCGTGTTAAACCTTGAGTTCCACAAAAGAAAACAACTGTAATCCATTCCATAAAGGAGAAGGCAAATCATGTACTACTTTCAGGTGACTATACAATAGCGTGTGTTAGCAACTCAGTAAGCCATTAAATAACCTTGTTCCTGGGCTTGAATTCCTTAGGGTGCCATTTAAAAGAAATTAGGAGCTTTTTATATGCAGAAAACTCTAAACTGTATGCTAAAATAACATGTCAAGATTATATAAATCTAGAAGCTGTTGGTTGACTAAAACAACTCCATCAACAATGCATTTATATTATATTTATATAATTATTAGAAAATACTACAGGTATTACAAAAGTATATGGATGCATTAATAAATCATAGCAATTAATCTGCATTTTATATCTTTATAGTGCAGTATGCAAATATCTTTCATTATTACACTTTTATTGTTTAGCTAGGTGCTTTTCCTTCCACCACTGCTTGTGGCAAACCTCACAATTGGCTATCCCCTCAGACTCTTCTACCTTTTTTCAGTTGTCCTCCACATTAAGCCACTCTCTCATTTAACCTTCAATGCCACCTTCTTGCTGGTGGCCTCAGTCTGCAAGTTCAGCACATTCTTTCAGCCTAAACTTTTGTGCTCACGACACACAAAGAACAGTTTTTTTACTTCAAGTCTTCTGAAGTATTCCTTCAACATAAAAGATTAAAGAAAAAAAGGATGACAAGGTATCTTTGACAATAAAGAAAAACTACATTATTTAGCCTTTATTTACAACAGACATCATCTCTTGGGCAGACAAATACTACAGGTTATATTCACTTGAGTAATACTTGTTTCTCTGAAAGGAAATTTCCTAGGAGTCCCTAAGCAAGCAGTAAGTTAGTAAACACATACTGCTCAGATACTTTTCTTTCCAAATTGCTTTTACAGAGTGTTCAGAGAATCATAGTTTTATAAAAACAACTACAGCTCCATAAAAACAATCATATTCTGGACAAGATAAGCCTGCGTTTTCCATGTTCTTAATCTCTGAAACACAACACTTGTTCTGAAACTATTTTAAGTGAAAAATCATTAGATTTTGGAAAACTATCAGGGATCAAAGAACCCTTGATTTAGACTACACATGAGACATTTGGATTAGACTACAAATGGGATTGCTTTATGTCAGCAAAGCAAAACCAGTATCAACCTGGAGGAAAGCTCACTGAAGGTCTAAACGACACTCAAGACAGAATAGGGTCAGTGCATAGACCTCTGACAAAATCAATTTGGCTAAGAAGATAGGAAACCTCCTAAGAGGTCAGCATAAACCAAATAAACAGCTCTTGCTCAGTAGTCTTCTGTTTTTTTCAAAGCAAATTCCATTCTTGGCAACCAAAACAATATGAGTCCAAATAACATCATTTATGGACAGCTGTGGCATGTATTTCCTACCTAGGCTCTAGAAGTTGAAATAGAAATCCTGTTCAGTGTATGAAATGACCAATGTGAGTTCAAACAGAGATAACAGGTATTTTCATGCTCAATGGAAAAAACACATATTCTGTAAGTCTCACTGCAATTTAAGTAGTTCTACTGTTCCTTCTAGGTTTGTTACTGTGATCATGGAAGTAGCTCCAAATTTGTCAGTTAGCTGACTTGACATCAAAGCATTAAAATATCTCATTCTACATCAGAACTTCTTTGTGTACAGCCTACATAAGCCTATCCACATTTGAAATGTAAAACAACATTGGAAACAGTAGGATAGCCATAAATTTATATCACTTTTTTTTCTTTTTCTTAGAAAACTCAGAGTCATCGTGAAATATAGACCAAAATTAGTTACAAGCTTCAATTTGACACAAATTTTATCACAATTGGAATTTAATCTATAATGCTACAGCAAGATTCCTGTTAAGCATAATGGGATCGTACCAAAGAATTTGAAAAAGGTAGGATCCCATATCCCACCTTTCAATTTCTAACTGCCCACATGTAAACCTAGATTACATTTTCACAAGGAGCTCTATCTAGATCAATCCTTTCTGAATCTCTAAGTAGGCTGTAGGAATGAACACGTCAGCTATACAGAACTCGCACAAAACCTTTCCTGGGATTCCCCTGTAATAGACTGTAGACGCCTTAGTTCTCTCACTTTTTTTGTTATATACGTTTGATTGCCCAGTTTGCTTTTGATGACCTAGGTGCTACAAATCTTCCTGGTATATACTGAAAACAGCAGAACTGCTTTTGAACAGATAAAAATATCTTTGCACAGCTGCAACAACACTGAAGTTGTTTTTAAATGATGGTAGATGATGTTCCCTGAAGCCAATAAGACCTATGGGTAGTCTCCCTTGCCTTCCCCATCTCTGATCCAAAAGCAAACACTTGCATTACTCCACTGATTTGCCAGTTCAAATATGAAGAAAACAAACCAATTCCCCACAGTCAGTAAAGGCTAATGTCATAAAAAACATCGTCCTTTTTTTTATTTTATGCAAAATGCACTGAAGAAGCCTCGTACCAATATTATGAAGCGCCCAAGTTCATAGCTGTCAGATAACAATTTCCTGTCCTACTTCTAAGAAGTAATAACTACTTATTGCAATTTAAGTGAACTTACTCTGCCTGTCTGCTGCTACATCACTCTTCCAGTGAAATTATGCTTTTGCTTAATTTCAAGAACTCCACTGATTTGAAGTGCTAGGACAAGGAGAGCTTATTCATCCTAGAGAGACCAAGACTGCCAGAGCAATGATAAAAGAGACTGGAAAAGGTTAAATGCAATTGGCAGAGTGAAAGGGGGGTGGTGGTGGTGGTGGTAAAAAAGACTAAAATATAAAGGATGATAGAAAACAAGACAATGACTAGAGAACTGAAGAAGAGGACCAGCACTCCTTACATCATGGTTAGCCTGTAAGAAAGCAACTCTATACCTCTATAAAATACTTCTCTCCAAAGAATTCTCAGTTTCTAAACAGGGACCTGTGCAATGTTTTCCTGATACACTCCACAGAGGGTTTCTCTTCCAGGTGCCAGCTGCCCAAAACTTAATATTTTAACAACTCCAAGGCTCCCATATATGATCTTAGGTGCAGACACTTGAAGACAGTTGAAGGGAGAAGAAATCAGTATCAGGTATAAAAGTACAGGACCTGTGTCTCTAAGGCAATGGGGCATGCTTTGCTGAATACCAGAATATGCTTTTACCGCTCAGAGAAGGCAACAGATACTTACATCCCATACCAGGGTCTACTTGCTTTAGTTTTAGGCAAACCAGACTGTATGTACTGATTTTTGGAGTTTGCTTAGGTAGATAATGTTACTGACAAGCTGAATAAAAATATACATAATTAAATGACAAATATGATGGGAACTTGCAAGTCTGAGCTGATATGGCCCAATCTGGATTTCTCTGCTTTCAGAATGAACGCCATAAGCTAAATAAATCATTTACATCCACACTATTCACCCGAGACGTCAAATTTCATTAATCCTTGTTAAGTAAAAAAAGCCACCCTGGCAATTCCTTTCTTGTGTTGAAAAAGAAGTTCAGTAAAAGTGCTAGCAAGCCCATGAGCACTGACACACCTGTGCAATAGACCTCAGTAGGAATTTTGCTACCTATCCAAAACTCAGTGACTTATGTGGCAGCTTGAGCTAAGAAAAAAAAAAACCCCATATGTAGAAAAATATTAAAAGACCCTTTACAAGATAATGGATATGTCTTCTGTTAACAGATTTCATAGACTTAACTTGTTGGTATTGATCATTGATCACCTACATACTGTTCTTGATTTGTACAATACCATTCTCTTAAACACCGGCACATACATAACGTACGTGTTTTATCTGACAAAGTCTGTGGTGAGTGATTAGACTGATGTTGTCCCCAACCCAGAGGTTTTCCTTGATCCTCCCGACTCCTGCTCCTTTTACATTTAACTTAGCAGAAAGTCTAGTACTGCACCTCAGCTGTCAGTAGCAACCAAATGCTGCAAGACAGAGAAAGGCGATCTCTTAAACTGCCCGTGCCCCTGTCACTTCTCCTAGTGCAAAGTTAAACAAGTTTGCTTAAAGTGCTATTTGACAATGCAGCAGAGTGAAGGAAGAGCTGGGGTGCAACAAACTCTTCAACTTTGTGCTGGAACAAAGAAGTATTGACAGATCATACAAAAGTCAGAGTAGGTTTAGCATCTCAATGGAGACATTAAACAGGACTCTGCAGGCCCATGTCAGCATTCTCGCACAAAGCCATCTCTAAGCCAAGTCGCTTGACTTTCCACTAAGTAAGGAAGAGACACTTAAAGGATCAGTAATATTTAATAATGTGAGCAATGGCTTTCAGAAGCCAATATCTGTTGCTTTTGTTAGCCTGAATTTCTGATTATTTTCATGTTACTGCACTATCTTCTCTGACCTAGAAGGTTTTTAGTCATAACAAAGTGCAAAATATTCCAAGCTATAAAAAATGTAGTAAATTGAGCAAGACTGGCTGACATTCAGATTTGAATTTAATTGACCATGAGGACATCGGTAGACTCATGCTACCCTGTCATCAATATCACTTTGCTGAAAGAGAAGTCAAAAGCAGAAGTTTTGTGACAGAGGATCCCATGTAGCCAACAGAAACCAAAATAGTAGTGCTTATTCAGCCCAAAAGAACATTTAAGAAACATGTCAGCTTGACACACAAATGCTCTGAATATTAATACTTTGAAAAAAGGGATAAGAAAATGTAAAAGTGTCAATAAACTCTATTATGAAATTATGAGCTTACCTACTGCTCTTTCAATTACTTTGTTTTCCATATCAAAACCACGTAATATGAAAGCTGTATTGTAAAAGTTTTTAAAAATACTTTAATGTGTTTAGACAGCTACCGATGCAGAGGTGAACAACCAATACTGTGCTTCTCAAGTGAAATGAGGCACTGACATTGAGGGAACTTTCATAACAGAAAGGAAATTACCTCTTTTTATATACTTCTTGGAGCAATAAGGTTACTCTAACAAACCTGAACATCGAAACACATTTGTTTTATCCTTTAATCCCTAACTGAACTTTAATTTGTAACATTTTGGCTTAAAGCAGCTAAAGATGGAGTTTCACATACAAGTTTTCATGCAAATTACCTGTTCTGTGAAAAGAAATTATCATAATGGCAGTAGTAGACATTTTGGCTGGTAAAAGCTTTCCAGGTCTCCACTTTTCAGTGAGAAGCAGTTGGAATTTTAAAGAAAACTTATAACTAGCTTTTTTTTTTTTATTTCCATGATATTTTATAGAGAAGTTTTCTATTATACATATGGACTGTATGCTTATTTCATATAAAACCAAGTTGTGTGTATGTGTACATATATATATATATATGTCCCTTCTCCTCTTGCATTTATATTTTTGAAGACCTACTCCTTTCTTTCTAGTTCCACCTTTTCTTTTTGCTTTTAAAGAAAATGTTTCATTATTGGCTATTTTCCTCTCAGTGAGATAAGAAAACTCTGGCACTTACACCTGGAAACACAAGATAAAAATTAAAGTTTCATTATGAAAAAACACAGAGAATCCACATTTAGTCACCCAGCTGGAAAGACTTTTCAATGCAATTAATTATTAGTAATAAATACAGAGTTTGAAATACGGTTAATTTCTTTTTAAGTTAATTTCTAGTTAGAAATAGGAAACTTATTATGAGCATAGCGAATTGAGAGAGCTGCTTTTTTAGGGTTTTTAATATCTTTTTATGCTCCTGAATTTTCATACATGGTGCAATACCAATTGCATTGTTTTGATTTTTTGTGCAGTCTGTCCCTTAAGGCATTAGTCCACTGAGAGAAAAAGACAGAGGAGTTGCCAAATTCTTGTCATTCTTTCAGCAGGGGTTTTTGACTTGTGACATGAGTGACACTGACAAAGTGACAGGATAAAGCTGGGTATTAACAGCAGTTTTAGAAGTGTTTGTAGGTACATTAGTACCTGATCCACTGGCCATTTTTGTGGAAACAGTTGTATCTGTTCCCAGAACACTGAGTCTAGAGTTTTTCTCCTTTATGCTGTCAAATAAATTCTTAAGCTTTTATCTGTTTTTTTTTTTTTTTTAACCCTTCTGTGAAGGAAACTCAGAGAAATTTAAGTTGTTGTGGTTTTGGTGGTTTTTGGGTTTTTTTTTTTCTCTCTAAGAGAGCAGAAATACAGGGGAGCATGGAAAGGTATTTCTTAAGCTCCATGTGACATTAGTTCAAGTTGTTGCTAGTGAGTGAGTTTGGGGCTTAGAAGCCTGGATCTAAATTGGAAAAGCTGAATTGTTGCTGAGAATTATTATCTGCAAGATCTGAAAAGGTCTGACCAGCTTCTGCAGCTGTGCAGACCATAGTTTACCTTTTTAATTGCCCGAGACCTGAAATATTCAGCAGTGACACACAGTATTTTTCATGGCGTATATAAAAGGAGATTGGAACAAGCAACTACTCTTAACTGCTATACCTTGAACTACTAGCATATTCAGTTAATAGTTCAAATTTAATCTGTGAAGTCATAATTTTGTTATTTATAGATTATAAGCCTGCAAATGCACACATACATATATACACACATTTATATATAAATTAAAAATTGAAAAGTGAGAGCTAAGTAACTTTTGGCAGCCTCTTAAAAATAATTTAAAAATGATACAAAGAACTTGAAAGCTATGCAGAAGTTAAATCCTGTAACATCATTCTTCTCCTGCACTCATACACATGGAGGGAAAATTTAGCATTTTATTTTATTTTGCTTGGGCTTTTTGTTGTTGTTGTATTTAAGACGGGTAGCTTAGAAAAAACCCAGATCATTGGTGGTCACTGCCCAGATCGGAGGGGACAGATGAGCTTTTTGCTATTTTTTTCCCTTTTACAATTTCAAGGTTTCAGGCAGCATATCTATCTGCTCAGTATGGTTAATGCTTCATTGGGAATAGAAAATCAATTACCGTGAGGTAAACTGTACGAAACATTAGCATAAACTGTAAAAACACTTTTGCTTGAAGGAGTCCTGTTAAGGTTCAAAGGGATCAATATTTTCCAGCAGGTCCTGCAAGTGAGATAGACCATATCCACCGATGTTAGGAGGTAATGAAACTGCCAAAGGCCTTGCTCTCACGATCTATGAAAATGACGTTCCTAAGCACGAGGCATTCATGAATAAGTCTCCTAGTGATTTCCTGATTCCTTTTACCAAATGAAACCACTCAGAAGTGGCTTTTCTATTTTTTTTTATTTTCTTTTTTTTAACTCTGATTTCTTTTATCTGGCTTTAATTGTTGTTTATCTGAAAACAATAAGGTGGTGGATTTTGCTTTTTGACAAAAAATTGCAATATGATTTATTTAAACATTTTACTGTTTGGCCAAGGCATTTTGCCCAGGCAAAGTGCAGATTCTACACCCTCCCACCCCCCTGAATGAAACCATTGCCAGATTTTCTGTTCTTCTGAAAAGTATGGCAAAGACTCAACAAAAGCTATTATTTCACGAAAACCATTTAAAAGACTTTGGAATTGACAAGAGAGTTATTTCGTTATCTCGGTTCGTATTGCCAATTAAAGCAATGAATGGTAACTGCTTTCCTGAAAATCCATTTCTGGAACTTAAGTGAGATTACTTCATTAAGTCATATAAGTATATATGACAACTTGTCGTCTAGATCAACTTTCTAAAAATACAAAAAAACCCCCACAGATTTCTAACCTACAATAATTTGCTAATGAAAAATTGTGCTAAGTGGGGTAAAAACTAAAGCTTTCAAGCCTTCAGGGTATTTTGTGTTTTATAAAGTCAGTGACAGTTCCAAATATTTTAAAGGAAACACATAGGAATACCTTAGTGGCATTGTTTTATTAACCCAGGACAGAAACATGAATGTGCTTTACAAAACAGTCACAGTATGAGTGAACATTAGGCTTCTTCTAAGGCAGGTAAGCTCTATTTGTGGATTTCGGTAATTTTTTTTCAGTTTTGAATGACAGAGGAACAAAAGTTATTCCAGGGCCATAATTGAGGACAAAAAACTGTCCTCTAAACTTTTGTGCTTATGAATATGCTAATCTTGCTACCATTTTGCCTAAAAAGGAAGCAGCCTTTCCTTTACAGCTTCTTCTATGCTTTGATGTGCTGTCCATTTAGCTGTTTTAGATAGTATTTTAAACCGTAACGTAAGAGCAGACAACACTGTCACAGTCTTCAAAAAGAAGCTTTTATTACTGTAGTCAAAGTTTAATAACCATGCTGGAGGAAGACAAGTCCAAAGCAGAGATGGGAAACTTTGGACCACAGAAATATCCAGTGCCTTTTTCACAGGTTACAAAAGTTAAATTCCACAGCTCTTTGGAGAACCAGTTACATTTGCTTCAATATCCAAAAACTATGCAAGCCACAGAGGAAGACAGAAACGTCAGGGATCTCGATACATCAAGTATTTAGAACAGTTTCCCTCTATAGTACCTGTCAAAAATTTACCAGAGTTCTTAGGCAGAAAAAGAGAAGGTATCTTTTCAACTACAAGGATCATCTGGACTAAATACCCTGACTAGCAAATTTATTCCACCATGAATATTTACATCATCTGGCAGTCTGAAAGCAACCAACCTGAAGAATAGGTAAATAAATCTCTGGCAACTTGCGAAATCATATGGCTGGGAGATTTTATATTTCTTTGGTGAGAACCAAATCTGATCCAGGGACTAGGGGAGATAGTGGTATCCTTTCCTTTAAGTCCATGGGGCTTTGGATAAGGCTCTTGATTTAAGTTTTAATTTTCTTATTTTTCTGTTAACCGATATCCAGTATTTAGACTTTCCCATGATGCTGAGCGATCACATGACAAGTATGATTCAAATGTATCATATGAAAAAGTCCCCTCCCTCCAGAGCTCCTGCTTAAAAAGGAGTTTTTTTCCAAGTTACACTTGCATTGCCGAAAACAATGAACAATACAAATTGTGTTAACTCAGTCCACCTGATCCCAACAGAATATCTTTATCTTTGTTTTTAAAGAGGGAAAATTCGCAATACTTGGTGCTTTCTATTTCTCCTGTTGTGCTTTCTGTCTCACTAAGGCAAGTCAGAATTGATAAGGAAAGCAGATGACAAGGAGAAAGGCATGAAGTTCTTTATATTTCTCTTATTCTCAGGTTTGAGAGTTCATTATTTTCATGCAGCCTCCTCACTTATGGGCCTTCTCATACAAGAGAACACATTCAAACCTCAGGCTCTCAAACAGGGCCCACGAGTAGGTTGTGGATGATTCTCAGTCTTGTTCCTTTCTTGCAACAGACAAAAAGCCTTTTTGTTTTTCTGATTGTTCTTTCTAGTAGTACTTGCATAACATTGCATTTTTGTTTCACTGACTCTCAGCTAGCACCCAGAAGCATTCTCTTTTTTCTTGGTCAGTTCAAAAGCAAAATTGAGTATGCTCATCAGCCTCTCCAAAGTAACCTATTCAAGTCTAACTGGCTGGTTATTTTGTTTCTAAGCTTTCATCTACAGGGAGGTTTCACCTTTAGGAATTTAGTTTAGCTGGATGAGCCAAACATGCTTCCTCATTAATTTAAGTTTCTGCTTCTGGTGTTAAAACAACCACAGAAATTAAACCACCCTAGGGAGAGTCCTTCCTTAAGCCGCAGACCTCTACATGCCACATGTTTTCACCATGTCATGACACTAAAATCATTTGAGATGCATATTACTGTGTAGGCAAAACACGGTTAAGAGTTTTGTTTTGATTATGATTCTGGACTGGAACCTTCAATTGTTAAAGTCTTGTCTAGAGTGAAACCCTTTAAGAATTAGAAACCTTATGAAAAAGGGACTTCAACTTTTTCAAAACCTTTAAACTAGTTTCGCATATAATGTTGTTATAAGATATGAGCAACAGTATGAAGTGCTTTAGAAATGGATCTTTTCCAACGCCTCATTTTTTCCTTTTTCAGTCACCTGGGACTCCAGAACTATTTGAAAATAGATCTAATTTTTTTATTCCCCAAACTGCTGTCTGGAATTAAAAAAAAAAAAACAACACCAAAAACCATATCAGCAAAAATCTAGATACAGTATGTCCTAGTTAATAGAAATTTACTAACAAAAGCTCACAGAGAGGAAAACCTTGTGTGGCTTCCCTGCACAGTAAGTAAGTTTCAAACAAAATAAACCCAGCACATAAAATTCTTGAAGATACTACCATGATTTCAAAGACACAGAAGTTGTAAAACAATAACAGTAATTTTTCTCATTGTATTACCACAGATACGACATAAAAGTTTTTAGTAGTCCTGTGCTGCAGGCACAGGAGTATGAGCACTTTATACATGCAGTTCAGAGACCAAAAGGTACTATATATTTGAAGTAATTTTAATTGTTGAAGCGTTTTGTCTGTTTGTTTAGAAGTTAATTGAATTAGAAACTAGGTTTCTTTCATTTTTCTTTACAGTGCCAGTTCACAAACTGCATTTCCACTTTGGGCTCCTGCAATAATCTGTGAAGACTGTAACAGAAAGGGCAAAACAGGAGCTAAGAGAAGTTAGCTTTAACCCTGTATAAATCAGTGACTCATTCAATGAAATAAACACCACCAAGACACATCCAGCTCAGCTGGAAAAAAGGGCTCACAAAAAAGACCTAGCCTGGGGAATTTCTCACTACAGGAAAAGGGTTATAGAAATAGTGAATTATAGAACTTTTTTTTTTTTTAATGAAAAGCCTGAAACTATTTTCAAATTAAGTTAGGATTCATTTATATATTTCGACTATGTTGCTGTACAAAGATAGACGCAGATTCTCTTTGTCCTTCCTGTGTTCCTTGTTGTTATCCTTACATTTGATCTTGCACTGATCAATGTAAGGCATGACAACGATCGAAGGCATCAGGATGCTCCAAGGACGGACTTTATGAAAATATGGGGAGATGCCTTAGAACAATTTTTATTCACATAGCTCTACAGTCTCTAGATTCTTTCCAGTCAAGAATCTAGTTTCAGACATCTCTGGCGGTAGGGAGAGGCAAAACTGTCACCCAAACTCCCAGTCTTCTAAAAATGAATGGCAGTTTGTCATTGACTTGTAAGACCACAACTTCAACTAGTTTCTCTATCTGCTTCTGATTTATTGTGCACAAACACATTTGATACCTTGTACCTAAGAAGGCAGAGTAATGTTATAAATTTTCTTCCATTTTGTCAGAACAATGTACAGTGTTGCAGCATATGGGCATACTCCTGCAAAGATGAATCATTATTCAGAGTTCAAATGTTTTACATAGCATTTTTATTAGAACAGGTGAAAGTGTGCTACTTGTATGCTTATGTTAACTAGAAAGAGAGATATGTATGACTTTCTTTAGGCTGTGATTTTTATCCTTTGGAAATGTGTTCGCTGTCTTTTCCAAGCATTCATAACCATCTGATATTACAGTGGCATTTTGCCTGCTCATGATATAATATGCCAATGCCACAACATCGTAATTAAAATGACAAGAATTTAAATAGTTGGTTACATCCTAAAAGCTAGAAGTCCCTTTTGTATAACATTGTCATACAATTGTATGGCTGTCAATTTGTTCTTGTTGCCTTAGGAAGTCAGGAAAAAAAGTAAAACATGGGAAAAGTAAAGAAGCAGAATGATACTAAGTGTAACGAGACCATTACAATGATCAAAATTGAAAGGTAATAAAAGGCTGACGAACTTTTTGTCCATCCCAGGCAGAAAAAGATTCATCCTTGGGAAAAAACCCAACAAAATAAACACTTAAAAAGAAAGCAAATGTTTCTATATTTTTTTTCAAGAGCTGAGATAATAAAGCACAAAACTCAGCTTCACACCATCTCACAAGGCCATCCAAAATCTTATTTTGACAGTCCAAATATTACATAAGTTACTCACAAACCTTTTAAGAGAGAGAAATTCCAGGAGTTCCTCTATTTTTTCCCCATAATAGTAAAACACACTGTTAATTTTTTAAAAATAATTAAATATTTATATAACTAAATATTAAGATCCATTCACAGTGTCCATCCTGACTCTCAAGTCCATTTAGCTACAGATGAGAAAAATGAGAAATACAGTCTGCCTGGTATCCTATGGCAATGAACATCACAACAAGATAAATCCAGAAAAATTCCCAAATCTGTAAAGCAAAAAAAGAAAGACAACACCTCCTCCAAAACATGCAAAAAAAGAAAGTCCAAATCTCAGCACAGCTGATCCTTAAAGAACACGAAGAGCGGAAACCACCAGAAATTGTATCCTGCTAAACGATGGCATATTTCGCTTGCTTGTACACAGTCCAGGACAAAGGACTAGACATATGCAAAACCAGCAATGAAAGCATGAAATATAAAAACTGATAACAAGAGCAGCAAAAGTCAGAGTAGTGACTATTCCCTACTCTCTTCACCATTATATCCTGCTG
>NW_010533695.1:62643-118405 GCF_000687285.1 Phaethon lepturus
TTAAAATAGTAACTGTGTGAATATATTAAATCATTCAAAGACCTCTCTGAACACTCTATGCTATTTAGAAAAGATAGAGCTTCGACTACCTTCTAGGAAAAAAATCCTCTAAGTGGCCTGGGGCACTTAGTTCATTGCTTCTATGCATCTGACACATTGGGGTACTTAAGGTGAAATGGATTGGATGCATTAGTTTAATCGTATCCTAAAGCACACAATGCATTAATGCCAGAGAAGTAAGACTACTTTTTTTCCTAAGGAAGTTTCAGAGTAAGGCCAAGACCTTTACAAAATAGGATTTTAAGACCCTACTGAAAATATATCTTCTGTCCAAAAAGAAAGCAACATAAATGAAACTCTATGAGCTGTTTGTTGATACCAGATTTGCTTTAACAGTTAATCTCCCTGAACGGCTATTAGAACAGTGATCATGACAAAAGCAGCGCTCCATACATATTAACTGTTGGGATAATAGTACAAATTCAGTTGACAAATGTTAACACTTAACTTTTTATTGTCCACATCCAGAGAAGACTTAATTATACCTTTACGTATCTGAAGTAAACCACCATTTTAACTGGGGTACTGCATCAAATTCGTGTTGGTGATTTATTTTTCCCCCCATGATTTTTTTTACCAGCCCCTCATTTTGTGTCTAAATAAAAGATGAATCAGTGTTTGCTGCAATCAACAGAAAGTAGTATATCACTGCAGTTCAACTGATAGGAAAATAATAGGGAAATACTTTGACTTCATTTGAAATCACACCATTGATCCTGACATATGGTTTACTCCCTGTCCTTGCGATATCCCTATCACATGTTCCTGAGAGCAGCCAACACTATTTCATAGTTTAGTTACTTTATTAGGTGCTTTCAAGCATCAATAGATGCAGACATATCTGGACCTGTGCAAAGCACAGGAGTGTGTAGCAATAGGACAAGGGGTAATGGCTTTAAACTGAAAGAGGGTAAATTTACATTAGATATAAGGAAGAAATTCTTCACTATGAGGGTGGTGACACACTGGAACATGTTGCCCAGAGAAGCTGTGGATGCCCCATCCCTGGAAACTTTCAAGGCCAGGTTGGGTGGGACTTTGAGCAACCTGGTCTAGTGGAAGGTGTCCCTGCCTGTGGCAGGGGGGTTGGAATTAGATGATCTTCAAGGTCCCTTCCAACCCAAACTGTTCTATGATGATTCTATGATGATATAAATATGACGACACAATTCTGCCAACTCTGCAGAAATTGTTCTGCAAATCAGAAAGAAAAATCAGGAGTATGCGACCTCCCCCTATTTGAAGCATATAAGTGAAGAGACTAATAACAAATATTTATGTAATAAAATGATAGACACAGAATACCTAGGTTAGTAGGCAGATTAGCTTAGAAAGCTAATCAAAGTCTAAGTTTGCAGTCATATATGTATAAGCATCAAAACCAATGAAATATTCAACGCAGTTGATTCAGTGCTTCTTTAAATGAAGAGCTCAAAGATTACTCACCCTGCTTGATTCTGTAAGGGTTCCTTGTTGTCTGGCTAACATAAAAATCTTATTCTATCTATTCTGCTGTTGTATCAGAGTCAAACATTTCTTAATTCTGAGTTTTGATCATTGAGGTGTTAAGGACAACTCAGTGGACACAGTGTGTTTTGATTCCGTAAATGTCATAATATAGTCTAAATGGCAACAGTTCAAACCTAAATTGCTACTGAAAGCAGTGACAGTATAAAATGCTTTTAGGACTGGAGAGTAGTAGAGATGCCAAGTGCCCATTTAGCCCATTTATTACTCAAAAAACCTGATGTCGATTCCATGATTGAAAACATTTCTTTAAGTGTCCTGGCCAATTGAGGGAATTATATTTTAAATACTTCCTGATGGAAGACTTACAAAGTTACTAACAGGTTCAGGGACAAAACTTTAGTATATGATTTAATGCTTCCCCCTCACTGAGGAAACTGGTGAAGAGAAAAGTGAAGGAATACTTTCAAAACTGACTACCAATTTCAGGAATCTCAATTTGAGTTGCCAGGTTACTGTATCTTGAAGGAACTTGAAGATTTGTACCAAATCCAGCAAATATTTCCTGAGAGAGAAATATCTGTTGCCTGGTTTAGAGTATCCAAACCCAATCCTCAGAAAGAGCTTTTAGGTGCCAACTGATAGTATGACTTTCTTTAATGAAAGATGCCGGCTGAATTCAGAATAACTAATTGCAGCTGAAAACTACTGCTTTGCTAGGTAAAATAACTCTACAGGTCTTAGGACAGGAACTGATTGTGATTCATTGGTCACATTGAAAAATAATCGATTCCACACAACTCCATGTCTAACATGGAATGGAACAGGTCGAGGAGGAGGAAGACACTCACCTTATGGAACAAATAGGAAGCAGGCTGTGCTCCAACAGACTGAAGAGGTTACAGAGTGAATAATATTTCAAGAGAACTGAGAGCGCTTAAAATTACTTTCTCTGAATTATTTTAGGTGGAAAAAAAACCAATCAGGGTTAGGTTTTCAAAATTGTCAGGAGTGATGCCAGTTGCCTTTTTTTCCCCAGTAGCTGAGTAGTTTAAGAGCTCTTTGAGATAAAGACCTGTACAGAACTCAGCCCTTAGTCCAAGAGAATCAGAGATTAAATCTTCCGTTTTGTAATACTATCCTAAACAGTAACTTACAGGACTCAATTTTGAGCAAGTCTCCCAATCTCCAGGGTTGGTGGTTTTCCATTTCTTATTACACATGACATAATGAAAGAAAATCTCTCCACCTGCACACCCCGGGCAAACACATATCCAGGAGATGGAAAACCTGAGTAAAGTTGAATGCTTCAGCAAGAGAATTCACATAAGCAACAAGACAGCTGTCATGTCATATTGAAATATTATTAATGGGGATAAAATCCAAATCTAATGATGTAGCACTAAACTACTCACTGAATACCCCATTATGAATCCCTTGAGCCATGCATGCTTTATTTCTGTCCACTACGTTTATTTCAAAAAATACATGCTTTTCAAACAAAGGAAATATGTTAAAAAAGCGTTCTATCTGTTTGATATTTCCGTTATACAAAACTTTCCTGATGAATTCTTTTCTACCTCACTTGTGCAGTCCAAACATACTAAAAACGTAGCTTAGTTTCACAGGATCATAATCTGATTTCTACATTTCAAAGGCTAAGGGGCTCTTAGTCTCCAAGTTTGGGGTTTTTTGTATTACATATGGAACAGAAAGCCTTCGCACCAGTCACATTCTCATCATTCAGACCTGAAAATGCTCATATGTACCTACTATTACTACACTATTGGATGTAGTATATATTGCAGAAGTTTATCACGTATCAGAAAAAGCTGGCCCTATTTCGTGTACCATAATATTTTACTAGGAATTTTGTGTTTCAGATAAAAATTTAATAATTTTTGTGCAATGACATTTGCTATACCTGAACTGTTAGCTATCCTACAAAACTCATCTGCTTCAGCGTCTGTATGCTACCAAGGATTACAGAGGCAGATGTGGATAAAATGCCGGTCCTGGTGAAACTGTCTTGCCTCGGGAGAGCAGGAAAATGCTAAGTGGGTGTTTACAGTAGATAAAACTCCACATGTTACTGATGTTTCCAAATGCATAGGGTTATTATGTAAATCAATCCATTTCTGGCAACTCTAAACAGCTGCTACATAGCAGAAAAGTTAGAGGTTAAAAGCTTACTCTTCCATTAAGTAATGTCTTATTGTTCATTATTGATACACTGCATTAATGAAATAACATTTCATGAATGTGAAACAAAAAAAAAACAAATTGACTCCCTATATGCTCATGTACAAAAGGCATGGACGTAAATAAAGAACTAATGCTTACGGTTTTCCAGGTTACTAAAAAAATGAAAGAATATCAAACGTTTAGTTACGAAATTTAAAACAAAGGAAAGTAAATAACTTTTTATAGGGCAAATATACAGAATTTGAAACTTGAGCAAAAAAACGTTGTGAAGACCATCTGGCTTTAGAAAATGAGGAGAAATACTGATAGAAGTAAAGTCTACCTAGGACTCAAAGACTTTTTCTGGGGGGAACACTCATTTGCAGAATGTCAGGGAGACATTTGAGAAGGCGTACACCCCTGGGCTTCCCTGTTCTGTAAGCAGCTTTGTGCACCAACTACTCGGCGCTATCTGAAACGACACAGTCTTAGCTGGATAATTTTTTTACATCCATGCAAAACCTGTCACCATCTAAAACAGATGCGTGTTTTTTAACAGATGTCAGTTATTAAAAAGTATAAGGTATGTAGAGACAACCATTGGATAAGTTTGCACTCCTCACCTGTTAGACGTCATAACACCTTAATGTCAGCCTGCTAGGGCCCTGTAAATCTGGATGGACTTTGAATTGGATGTAAAAGTTTACATAAAGAAATATTCTGATCGTGTCTAGTTTATAGCCTTCTAACAGAATAAGAGAACTAATTCTCAGAATTTTGCCAACTTTCTAAGAGGAAAAGCATTCTCGCAGCACGTTCTGAAAAACTTTCATACAGACACTATCAAATGCTACATTATACCACCAGTGTGAAATGTTATCTGTTCATTTGCAGGTGATGGTTTCTCACTGTAAAGGCATTTCAGCAATGTAAAGATGATGGTTTCTTAGGCTATATTTAATTTTTTCCATAAATGGATATAGCAAATCATAGCTGCATAATCTGTGCAAAACAACCTAAGTGAAGGGAATTAAAGCAGGGTTTAATATTTAGTAAAGATCTATAGCCTAGCTATGTGTCATCCAACTAGAAAAATTAGATTTTGAAATTAAGAAAGCAGAAAAATGGTCATATATAAAGACTTTCAAGTTATGAACAAATAAAATCCTTAGAACTAGACTGATACGGTCTGGATCAGAATGACATTTTCTGTATTTAAAGAGGAAAACCAGAAATTTGTTTGGCAGCCTTTGTTAAGGACTTCTCAAGTAAGCTAGTTTAGAGATGAAAGACTTATGTTGTAGCCTTGGTCAATTAACCACTGAAAGCTATTGCTATCAACTCACTGCTTGATGGGTCCTGTGAGCAAGCCTGATAGCTTCATGCCTGATGCTCATGAGCAGTAAATGCCTGTACATATCATAAGACTGTCATCGCAAGTGCAATCATCTGGCTCCCGCATTCCAGCAGCAAATCAGAAACCATGACAGACTCAGACACCGACTCTTGCATGATCTTGGTACTGTTAAACGCTGCAAGCTGCGATAACGTTCATCTGGGCTGAAGTATAATTGTGTAGAGGAGGGAGCCATAGGAGGCTGAGTAGAAGCAGCAATGCTTTTGTAGCCACTGGCCACAGTGCATCTGTTACCTTCTGCAGGTATTATAGCTTCCATTTTCACATACTTAGTCACAGAAAGCTTTAAGAGCAGATTAGTGTTCTGCATTAAAATGATAGCTATCCGTGGGAACAAGTATGAGAAAGCAGTTAGTCAGTCAGATTCAAGCAACCACATTTAAAATTGTTCAGTTAAGAGGGTATTACATTTTAGCTCCTTGCTGACTTTCAGAAGAATTGGAAGGACTCAGGAAGAAAGACACAAATGTGCAGGCATACATAAAAGACTAACTCATGTGAAAGACATTGTATTTATTACAGCTGAGAGTACATCATGGTACGCTAGGATAATTTCATCTGCATAGAATATTGACATAGCCTTCCACAGAATTAATATTTCAAATCAATTCCTTGTTCTGTCAGCACCTTTCTGCATTTCTCACTCATCTGCATTTAACATAGTTGTTTGTATCAGTCTGAAGGAAAGGCTGTAGACAATTTGTCTAGTGACCCTAATGAATGAAGCAAATTCTTCTATCTCCTTGAGCAGTATTCTGATTCAACGGCAATTTTCTCAGCACAGCAATTTCACTGCACTTCCAGGGCACAAATATTTTCAGACAATATTTAGTCATTCTCACAAGTGTTATTAAATACTGTTAGTCATATACCAATCACCCATCTCTTTCAACACTCACTTCAATCTTGTTTTAAGAAATGCATACGTTACGGGAAAACACAGGCAAATATAGAAGACAAATAGTACTGAAAATCTAAGAGAGTCTATAAACTGAATATGATTCCGTAGGGTTAGCTTGGTGGTTTCTTTTTTTTATATAAAGATATTAAGATTGTTGTACATCTAGTATCTATATTTGAGGTTTGAGTGTTGTCTACTGTGACATGCAGATAATGCTCTTTCATCCAAAATCTCAAGATTACAAAACAAAACAAAAGAGGATGAATGAATGAATGAATGGAAAAAATCCTTACAGTTTCATTTAATTTATCCTCATGAAAGCAGAAATACCATTGCTAGGTTGGAAGTGATCTATATGGTAACACATTTGGGAGATAGATTTAATAGTATAATCACATTAAAGAAGGAGTTGAAGGCCAACTGCTGCTTTCTTTGAAAGTTAGTTATCATCATCAAAAATAGTTTGTGGTAAATAAGTATGATAAAAATCACTGTTTATATACTACAAGTTTTTTCCATGCCAAACTGGATTTATGATATTGTTAGATACCTGTCTCTTGGAATTCATTATTTGACTACTCCCTTGGTGGTTTGGTATAGGTTTAAAAAAGTTAAGAATAATTCATGATTTGGACATAGGTTATACTTTCAAAAAAAATTCTTTTATAGGGTGGTGGTTTGTTTTTTTAAAATCTTCACATATTACTCCATAACTGTGTTACAGTTTTAATATACGGGGGATTCTCTCCCCACCCAGTGCTTGTTTTAAGCAAATAATCTTAGGTTGAAATAAATGTAGCTTAAATTGGCATTAAAATTCATCTGTGCTTAGACTGAAATCAAATAAAATTATAAATAATATAATTATTATTATATTTACTTAAGTTATTAAGTAAAAATGAAATTCATATATGTAAGCATAGTCATGTGTATGCAGTGTATCTGGAAACAGGACAAAAATCTTTTTCCGAAAAACCACTTACTACAGTTACGATACAACTTTGTATCTGGACCATACTGTGTTTATATGACACTCCCGCCCTCCAGGCCTGCCTCTCTACATCCCTTCAGGCTACAGCCTAATTCAGAGAGATGACAAAAAAATATTGCTGCTTCTGATTCCCACTGTTAGAGAATTTGTGTCTTTAATCATATCTGACATCAAATTCTAGTCCCAACCCATACGTTGAACAGTTTTAAAGAGCTGAAAATTAATTTTGTGGGTTGTGGAAATACTAGCAATAAATAAGGGGAGAATTCCAATTTCATATACCTCTAGATGACGGGTATTTGCAAGGTCATCCTTGAGGGTATCTTAATCTCTTTTTAGTCATAATAACTTGCATCACACAACATTGTCAATATTTATTACTCAACAGAAGACTATCACTTAAAGCTTTACAGACTACTGAAGTTGCAGTTTCTGCCTCACTGTTGCTTGACAACCAAGACAGAGGTTTTACAGATGGCTTCAAATTTAAGCTTTCAATGGATTGCTTAGGTAATCTATGCAGTTGGATCCCAGACAAGTAGTATACATATACAGCAAAGTCCCCTATGACAGGAACACATCTAAACTTGTCATATATCTCAAAGCCTTAATATTAATTTAATGCATTCCTGATATTAATTATTAAGCAGTCACCATGGTAAAGCAATTATTTTTTATTGAAATAGCTGTAGCATTTGTTCTAAAAGCATTTGCACATGTAATGATGCACGCTAAAACGCATTATTACTTAACTGCAGTTTGGTCCTCGTAAATCATCATGAAGTTAATAACCTTCACTTGAAGAAATGGGAATTCTTTCCAATGGTTTGTACAGTTTCTCAAGTATTAAGCTTTAAAAGAGACAATTCATAAGGAAATTTTATGTGCCTTGCTAGCCAGTGAAGACGCAAGATGAATGCCCATTCACCTAACGAACAGCACAGTGCAAGCTTACACTGCATGCTTTGAAAAGAAAAACGATTGCATCCTGTTGCAAGTAAAGTCTCCCTGTACGCAGCAAAAGACTGAATACCCCCCGTGCCTGCTCATTTCTGACATCTGTAACAAAGCACAGGGATGCAAAATGACCAGGCTACCCAGACTCACGTTTGTGTCATGACTACTTCAGGGCAATTGGTCACAGTGTAGACGGGGGTCTGAATATGCAGCTAATGCACATCCTTTAACCTTTCGATGCAAAAGAGGTGCAACAAAAATATCCAGAGAGTTAAATGTCCTTACACAGCCTTACCCCACTGAATTGCAGAGCTACAGACAGATACAGGCTTTTCAGACATTAGATGGCGAAGACTCACTTAAGGAGTCTCTGTAAGCAGGCATTTGGAGTGGGAATTATTTGTCTTTTCTTGTACTGACACTTAAAGACACCTGCATTTTGGAATTCTGAAAGTTCTGCTTGTTCTACTATGAATATGTTTAAGGTAATTTTTAGTCCATCTAACCAAAGGTAATTGAAGTTGTATCAACTCACTAACCAGTTTCTTCTAACCACTTAGAATCAATGTTCTTTTCGTGTTCCTTCAAAGGTTCAAGAATGCGACTGACAAATATGGACTACAAGTCAGCTATACTATTAAAACTTTACAGTGTGAAAATATTATTGAAAGTCAGTCCAATATTATTAATAGCAATATGACAATTTGAACGGCAGATACCAATCCAGCTCTAAAGCAAAACTATTTGTATGATACAGAAGAGATACACATACTTAGTGGAACTGATGCCAGGAGAATTTCAAATTAAATTACCAATATGTTATTGGTATATCACTCCATTTTATGGGATTTACTATCAGGTTTTCTCTTAGAATGCCAAATCAAATATTGGTATATACAGCTTACCAATTTCTTGTTTATACTTACTGTTAGATTCAAAGAAAAGGATTGAATTTCACTTTGTTCACCCCTGACATGAGCTTTCAAAGTTAAGCAAGCTGGTTACACAATTTTTTGCAAGGCATAGCACTAAGCAAAATGAGGACATGTTGGTAGTCATACACAAGTAGTTTTCTGCTCTCTTTACTAATGTACACTCTAGTTTTATTAGTGATAAACTGGATTAATATAGGGTTTTGTCTTCTGGATTAACAGCATAGTATTGAAAGGCTTCATGACATTCTGAAAACCCCTTCAAATCTTCCCTTTTATATAACTCACACATGCTCCTGCTGACACCACCTGTGTCTTGGACAGCGCAGAACCCAGTGCTCCTCCCACTGCAGCCATTTCCAGTCTTCTGATATTTAGTGGACCTCCGTGACCAGCAGTGTTTGTTGGCCTTTTCCAGTTTCTTCAGTGTTCACCAGGTGTCCTCGGCACTTTAAATTTCCCTAGCCTTTACCAGTAATCTCAACTATTCTTACACACAACATAGACAACTAATATCAACAGAATTAAAATTTTAATTGCATTTGGCAGTTTTGCAGATTTATGTTAGCCCTAAATATGAATGTCAAAGAAAAATATGTCAGCCGCTAATGTCTGCAGACTCCATGTCTAACTGTCAGAAGTAACCCTGGACTCTGTCATTCTCCATCTCAGGTGTTCAAAATATAATTATTGAGCTTTCAGAAGGCAGGAAATAATAAACAGTTGGAATTGTCCCTCCCCACCCATTTGACTGCAGAGATAGTGTTACGGCCACTGTCCATTTTGGTGAATAAGCCTAGTGTCTCATATGTCACTCAACCGAAAATTGCCCCAGGAGATTGCTGTCTCACAGAATCATCATACTGTCCCTCTATATTAAGACCACTTGAGATACAGACGGAAAAACAAAACCTCTCAGGCTTGATTCCTCATGAGAACTCCAAGAACAGCCAGCATTTTTCTCTAAATATATCAACATATAAAACATTTTTCTTCAAATATATGCCAAAATGTACCATATCAGGTCACCCAATTCAAGCCTCTGAGCCATTTCAGTATGCCATTCTCAAATATACCGCTTATATAGAAGTGTCTTCATGTGCAAAAACTGGCTTTGGAACTGGTATCACAATTTATTATCTAATGCATTTATAAAAACCCTGTCAAAAAACCAAAGCAAATTACATTTTTTCCCCTTTCAGAGAACATGACATTTTTTCAAATGGGATGTTAAGAGGAAAGGATCCTGTGAAATTTTCATGGAGTTGTTTCTACACACGAATTATGATTTCCTTTGTCGCCCTTAGACATAGTTGAAACCGTGTCCAATGACGCTTAATAAACAAAACAGATGCAAATAATTTTAGTTCTTGACAATGTCCACTTGTGTTTTTCTCTATTATCAAAGCAAGGACATTATGCTTCCAAGACTTACATTATTTTTCCAAGAATTGTTTGGTTTTAGTTTTGGTTTACTGGAATGAACAATTCCTGTTACGTACCTTCAACTCTATCTGCTTTAATTAATGTTTCTTCCTAACGGCTTCATTCATTCTATAAATCAAATTTTTGGTAGGTTGTATGTACATATGTAAACATGTCACACTAAGTGACGAATAGCAGAGCTTACTGCATGTTAGCAGCTGAAAAACATTTAACTTTTTTCCTTGTCTTATTCTAATACACTTTATGTAGTACACATCAGTAAGCTGTCTTTTTATTGGGTTTTGTGAACCCTAGGTGAACCCAATTACCTTATATAACAGACTAAAATACTGTATATCTTATGTATGCAGGTCATATGTACGAGGTATGTATGAGGTATGTATGAAGAAGAAGATTTTGCAGTTTAGTTTTACAGTTTTAGTTTACAGTTACAGTTACTACATTTAAATTTTTCCAAAGTCCTGTCGCAGCAACGTCATGCCTTTACGGCAAACAACTGCCTCTCACGTTAGGGCTCTAATTGAAGGACATGATGGACAGTTTCTTTTAAAATCAGCTTAGAAGCTAGGAGCTATTATCAGAAGCAACAACCAATATCAGGGACAGCTGCACTAACTATTGAGAAGAACGAAGACAAATAAGACTTTCCAAATCAAATGCCTGTAAACAATTTTAGAATAAGTTCAGATAGCAACTGTGGCAAAAATCCAGCATTCTGCTTTTAGTCTGATATCAATTTCTCTACCAGAATGTTCAGGAGAGGAATAGTTGTGAACTTCTTGCCATTCTGTATAATAGAAAGTCTGCAAACCTGATACAAGTAACATGATGCATTGGAAAGCATATTTTTGATCCATGGGCGTTAATTGCCTTCTCCTGTTTGACTTGCAATTAATAATTTTTTTTTTTTTTTTCCTTTTTCCAAAGACACCCATGCTCTTGTCATTCCCTACCTGTACAGGAAATGTAGGGAATTTTCCTTTTTCATTCAAGAGCTTCCAGAGCTGATTTAAATGTTATGTTGCTTGTGTGAAATTTGCCATTTCAGACATTTAAAGCTAGTGAATTCTGTAGACACACCTTTCATATTTTTTCTTTTTTAATCATGCTAATCAGAGTCTGTGTCCAGAGTTTTGAATTCTTTTGGTCCTTATGGCAAATTCTGTTCCTTGCTTTTCTGCTTTATTTCCAAGCACCTAAAATAGTCTAACTGGAAAACTGGAATTTGGAATTCAGTTTGCCCCAGATGGATTCTGTCTTTTTACCTATTGCTGTTTCTCCACTGATGCATTCTCCTCTGCAGTGCTGGACTGCCAAGAGTGATCACTCACTCTATGAAAGCTACCAGGTACATATCCCATCACTTAGAAAAAGCTCCAGGCTTCCAGCCCTGCAACAGTTTCTTAGCTAACCCCAATAGGAATCTGCTAGCAAAGTATTTCATCATTTTGCAGGTACAAAAACTGAAGAAAAACTTGAAATGTTTGATCCAGGTGTTATAAAACCAGGCTTTAATAAAAATTTACATCTGAGCCTCTCTTCAAATCTAGTTGACTGATGAGATTTCCTAACGTCAAGTGTTGAATGCATAGGTGGTAAATTCATTTTGTCTTTAAAGCAAGAAGCAGAATAACATGCACTGAGTGCTATTGTAGTTTGCCCAGAGATTCGAGTCCTCAATAATCCAGAGATGGGGGATTCTCACTTATCATCAAACAATTTTTCATCATTTAATCTTCTTTATGATCCCAATCTGGTGTCCACTGAATTCAAAACAAACAGATCAATGACTTCAAGGAGCCTTCAATCAGCTGCAGAACTGAGATAAGGCTCATTTCAAAGCATAGGCAAACATCACAGCCTGGGAGTGAGGCAGCATCATGATCAGTCACAGCACCAATGAGGGAGGAGATGTCAAGACGGATAGTCTGAGCGGGGTCCTGCAATCTTTAGCCCTTCTAGTAGATTAGCAAAATGCATATGCTCCCTCCCTGCTCCCTAAATGTTACATATCAGGTTGTTTATGTGCCTTGTCTGGCTCAAGTGGAAAGAAGCATTAGCTTTTAGTCTCTAAACAGCCTTACCCTCAATAGAGTATTTTGCACAATTAAATTCTTCCTGCAGCAGTTTTCTGGGACTGTTATTCTTTGCCTACTGTAAAGATTATTTTTATTGCAACTTAGAAGGGTATCACGTATTGAATATTATCTTTTTAATAGCAGTCTTATTCCTATTATCTCATAGCTAAGAGAACACATAGTGATACAGAGATGTTAATAACCATAAAACAAAAGTATTACAATGAAAGAGCTATTTCGTTCATGCAGTGCTAGCCAACAGGAATAACATACTAATGCTATGCATATGTGCAGTGTATCATTTGATGAATATTTTATCTACATATCTTTTTAAATCATGGAAGTGCAGGCTTTCTACATTAAGCAAAATCATAACTCTCATCTTCCCCAGAGTGCTAAACAAAAAAAGCAGTTGCAATACTTATTCATAGCCATTAAAAATAGGCAATTCTTCCACTTAAATAATCGGAAACTTTCTTCCCTTGCACTTTGGGCTTGTGGTTGAGATAAATGATCTGTATAGAAACAGAAACTACTTTTTCCCGTCTTGAAAGATCTAGCCATGTCAAAAAGGAAAAGCTGCTGACAGAATAGCAAAGAAAGCTTAGCAATCATAGCCTAATGTTGTACTGGAAAACAAATCATCATGGATTTTAAAATGGACTTTGATAGCTAAAGTTAAACTCTCTGGATTGATTCAGAAAACACAGGAATTTATTGAATAGATTGAAAGATAACATCAGAATCTATAACCTTAGAGCCTATGAATTTCATTGAAATATAAAAATAATTCTAATTCAGCATGTGTTTGAACGAACTAGTCTATCATTAGAAATCTCTAAACACTGAAACATACACATCCTAATTGCACAACATTGATGTACAAAACCTTTTTTAAATACAGGGAATATTGGACACCTTCATCCCTTACAGCATGACTCAAATTCAATTTAAGCATAACATTGTCTTTTATTGGCTTATACTGCTTCTTGAAGAAGTCAGGAATTACTATTGAACTTTTGAAGTGTGAATCCTTACTAATATGAATTCAAACCTAAGATTCAATTCACATCTGTTTCACAATTATTTAACTGATTTCAGTGGAGATACATAGATTTACACTGTGTAATTAAGATTAATCCTAGACTCCAGCCGGTGCCAAGTTAACAGTCCTTTAGACCAAAAAAATGCTTCTATTTGTCAAAACTGGGAGAGCATAGAAAACTATGTAATATTGTTGGTCTTGGATTTGATCATTGTTCTTCACTCTCAAAGGAAAAAATTTCTCTAAAGACAGGGGCTAAAACTGCATCCTCACCAAGGTGAGTGAAGCCAGAATTTCAGATAAAATGGTCTACTCTCGACCAACGAAGTCCCCAGGGAGCAGGAAGCTAATAAAGTTTCAACCAGTTGAAACTGGACCTTTACTACTTCTCGTCCACAACTAAAAACAAAAACCTTTTACAAAGGCAGTAACTTCCATTGAAAAAATAAGTTGTAAGCTTATTCTGATTTCAGCCAAAATCAAAATAAATTCCTCAATGTAAACAGGTCTGTTAAACTAACTCAATTTATTCTGGAACCTTTGAAATATCAATAACCTTTAACAGGAACTGTTGCTTTTCATTGACCATCTTTATACTACAGAAGTAGCTTAATTCTTTGCCAATTCCTCTTGATAAAAAATTGCTAGTAACATAAGGATTTTTATATAGGCTCCTTGGATACCATTAAAAAAGTTTTTTTGGCATGATCTAACACATTCCATGTCTTTGCAGCTGAGTTCACAATTACTTAAGTAACTTAAAATATTGTTCCATAAGCCTGTAACTGGGAAAGGGGAAAGCATATTTGCATTCTGAAGTGCCATCAAGAAACTATTGGTCCTTTCTCCCATGGTGACATTCTTGCAAAGGCTGTAACTGGCACAGTTACTTCCTGGCATGTTTGCCTTGCCAGAAATAATGTAACATGATTGCTTTGCATTTGCTTCTTTGTTGGAGCTATGACAATAACGCTACTACTGTGGGTGCAAATAAGGTAACAGGGACGAAAAGCATTACTTAAAAACCTCACTAAAGAACTTCTCGTGTTTTTCTGACTGAAGTCCTGTCTGCCTTAGAACTGAATCAGACTATTTAGAAAACATAAAACATTACTGAGTACAGTTGAAAAAAATTGTTGACTTGGGAACAAATATCTGGTTTTGCGACACAGGCATTGCTGCCTAGACAAATCTAGGTGAATGGAGTACAAGAATCAGAAATTGGAAAATTGAAAAGTATAGCCTATAGTATCGACACTTTAAAGTTAGCAATACAGGAAACTGGGGCACAAACTGCATGAGTCACTTGAAATAAGCATTCCTGTCATCTTAGATATTCCAGAACAGAAACATTACGAAGCTCAAGGGCATAAAAAGGGTATGCTCTATGAAGACCATCTAAATCTTATTGACAGAATATCACATTACATGTATTGCACACAAGAAATTAAGTGCCAATAATCTCTAATCTGCATAAAGGACTTGGGATGAAAGTACTTTTAAGCAAGCTAATTTCATAAAGGTAGGCTGTATAGTCAACTTTTTAAAACCCCCACAGGAGTTACAGAACTTTATTATTTCTATTTAGAGAAATGGTATCTGTGTACTACACTCATTAAAGTTTTGCTCAAATATAAAAGAACAGAAATCAAACATGTCAAACAGATATGAGGTGGAACATAATGTGGTCAGACAACAGAAGGGCAACAAAAAAACCCCCACAGCAACAGAGCAGTCAGACAAGATCTGGATGACAAAAACACCAGTTAGAGTATTCCTTCCCACAGATCAATGCAAGAGCCATTCTTTACACCTTAAATTAGGAAATATGAATGACCTTGACCTTAGGAATGACCTTAGGAAAGATGTATGACCGTGACAAGAAGTAGCTAGACCATAGAGCAATGCTTCCTGGAATAAAAATTTACAGTAACAGCCTGAGACATGGTTCAGGAAGGAGGCCCTGGCAGGCAGTCCCAGGGATGCAGCACTACTAAGCACCAACACAGAGGTGGTGTGGCATCACAAAGCAGAAAATGGGGAGTATCACAGCAGAAAATGTAATAGCTAACAGGTTGGATTACTCTGGGCTGCCAAAACACCAGATGCATGCCTGGTCTCATGAATTAGTCCTTGCAGTGAACACCAGCCTGTGATGGAAGTTTTATTAGCTATCAGTCTCCCTGCAACACTTAAGTAGCAAATAGTGCTGCGTAACAAGATAATAGTAGGGCAGAGAGATGAAAATCCCACTTCCCAGTCTATCCCTCAGGGCTACCAAAATGCTGTGGCTCAATATGCCTGTCACTCACAATTACTTTCTCCTGAAACTGTGAAATCAGTAGGTACCAAGGTAAGACTTGGAGAGATAGAAACTCCACAACCAGAATAGCTCAATGAGTTAAGCTACTCCATGTATTGAAAAAGTCTTGTCATCTTTAGAGCCAAAACAAAGTTACAGACACAGGGATCTCCTGGAGGAAGCCCTTCTTCACTGAAAATTAAGAGAAAGGATGGACAAACAGAGCATTCAAGCTACCTCTGCATTAGATGCAAAGTCAACAGTGGCATGCATAGACCTATGCTATATTTGTACGTAGGTCTTTTCTCTTGCTTATTTTTAAAGTTGCTTAATGATAACAGTTTATTTCAGTCTTCATCTGCTAGAGAAATGCTGATCATTTCATGTTTATTTTCTAAATTGAATGCAGAAGTTGTGAAAGATGTAAGATTGATTACACTGTGTGTGCCAGCTGCTGACAAGACAGCAGGACTACAGTCAACCCAGAGGGCTAATTCTGCTGCTTATTACTGCAGATAAACACCCAGAGTGCAGCCCTCTGCTCTCCTGGCCACAGGTCAATCACAAGAACCAAGAGGCAGTTTACTCTTTACTAGGCTAATAGCCTAGCAATTATAAGCTTGCTTCATCTCTCTCTACATGTCCTATTTTTATCATGAACGCACCTTGTATAGAGCGCAGACCAGCAGCTTTGCCATCTTCATTTCCATTGCTAGGAAGATTAAGAGCAATGCTGGGTGTTTTATTTCACCGTTGTTCTGTAAGGAAAACCTGACCATCACTGCCTTTGCAGACCTTTCTATTCTCATTTTTAATGAGCTGCATCAACTCTATCTTTTAATGAACACCTGATTAGCTGCTGACAAGCTATGACACCTTAATAACAACTGCAATGAAATGTAGCATGCATGGCCATGAACGTACAACTCTATTTTACTAACATGTATATGCAGATACTTCTCTATGTGAACTTGGCAAAAAAACTCAAAGACCATAGAATGATCCATCTTGGATGTATGCACCTAAGATGATAGAAAAAAAAATCAGTTTTGTTAAACCAAGGGCTTTCCAGGGGATCCCTGGTACTTATAGGGCAGTTCATGACCTGAACAAATTGTTGAAGAAATCTTGCCTTGGTGGAGAGTCTTTACTTCAAAATTCATTTCTATACTAATGTGACATGTTTACAAACAAGCTTACTGGTCCCTTTAAGACTTGTCTGCAAGTAAAGCTTAGCTGTATTTTCATGAAGTCAAGAAAGCTTTTTGTAGATTCAACAAAAGCAGGAAACATATGCTTTACAGAAGTGGGAGGTACAGAAAGACCAAAGAGAACTAGAATTCAAAGGATTAAATATATAAAATGTTAAAAGAAATTGTGTATAGAGACTATAATCTGTAAAATATATATCTAAAGAATGTAAATTAATTTCTATATTTTTAAGAATATAGGTTATTTAAATAGGATCTTCTGAACAATCCTAGGTAGAAGTATCAATAGATTTTGTTGAAAGGGAAACAGTAAATTGTTCAACTTATTTTTTTGTATAGTCATACCTTTGTTAATTTGAATTTTATAGCCACACATTTCCCCTTCTTGTACATCCAGATTTTTTCTTTCTAGCTAACCAGCTAACTGGGTTTCTTGCACTATGAGCTGGCTGGCAAGAAACTGAACCTTTTTGCTTACTTCAGTCACATAATCTAGGTCAGTGGCTCAAGACCAAAAGCAGCAACATTACAGCTGCTCTAAGAGTTCCACCTCGCTCCACTATATAAACCTGAAAGCATATTACATTCTGATTTCTGAGTTCAGAAATGGCGTGTACCAACTATCTTTCCAACCACAAAGAGGAAGAAACTTGTGGCCGTAAAAAAATCTCAGCCCTCCACCACAAGCACCAGTATTGGAAAGAGCAAAGCATGGCTTTGGCAGATGACAGTAATCACTAGCAACGCAAATGCAAGCTTTAGAGAAACTTCCCAATATTCTGTGTCTGCACCCATCTGGAATATATGCCCTAAAATATGCTATATACCACACGGCTATGGGCTTTTCCAGAACTGTTTCTATCTTTCCAGCCTGGGTTAAGTCATGTCAAACAGTCACAACTGGCAAACATTATTTGATTCAGCCATCCTTGCAAATGACTATTTTGAAATGACTTCTTTTTCCTATTAACTAGCAGAGAAACACATCTACTGCCATATACATATCAACTATTCATTTCCATTGCTCCCCACAATTTACACATTTCAGTAAACAAGGCTAAACTTTCGGTTTACTCCTCTGGAGGAGTGAGATACTTCAGCTAAAAGAGCAACATTTTGAAGGAAAAATACGTCAAAACAGATTCTCTTTTTATTTTTGAGAGAGTCTACTGTTGATTTTACAGCTGCAAAAATGACACCATCTGTTTTTGTTTCCACACAGAGTGCTCCCAAAAGCATGGTGAAAAGTGAGTCTTGAGAGAATGAATACAGAGGATGAAACTCCCGGTTCCAAATCTTCAACATACTGCAACCACTAAGAATTAAACTAGATGCTCAAATTTGACTGCTCAAGGGTTCAACAGACTCCTTGTAAAGGAATTATCACAGGTAAGCATTTTGGCTAAAATGAGCCTAAGCACTTCTGTTGCTACTTGAATATCTCCCGGTCTCAACCATAACACAACTCTGAAGAATCCTATAAGCAAATGGTGTTGAAATAGGACACAGAGGAACTCCCTAACACAGAGGAGCTCCCTTAAGTAGCTCAGGAACAAATTAAAACAGATATTAAGACTATGCTATTAGTGTGGAATAAGTTAGCAGACTCTGTAGACAGAAATATTTCTTGCCCATGTTATTTTACAGTAACTAAAGGTGCGATCACAGTTTCAGTTGCAGAAACCTTTGTATCATTGTGTTGATTTTAAAACTGCCTGTCAGAAATCCTCTGGAGAGAAATAATTTATAGTCTATAGTACTATGGGTAACCAAGTATGATTAGTCCCAGGGATAGTTACATTTGTACCCAACCTCTACCCTTCCCTTTGCCTCCCACTTTCCCAGATGTGTAGCATCATCATCACACTACTAGCAAGACAGATTTAAATAACATAATACTGCCTTGATCTGTCTCCTTTGCCAAATTTAAATACACTGAAAGAATTTGCATGTTCATTTTGCCAGAAAAAGACAGAAACCTCCTCCAAGCAGAAATTAAACTTTCCAATCCTCATAGTTAAATTACTTCTGAGTCTTACTAACAGAAAGATTCAGGTTGTAAAATAGCTTGATATTTGCAAGTATCATAAGGGTCTTTCTGTTTGGAAAGATTATATTCTTTTCTCTTTACACCAAAGTAGTAAGTTTTAACAGACAATAGTTTCTTGGTTTAGAGCCGTCTGTACAAGCTGTGGTAAACTGTCATTCTCCTACCTTGTTTAAAAAGCATTTACATGTGCTTTAAGTTTAAGTATCACCTATTTGAAAATGCATCTTCAAAACTGAACTGTGCTTTCCAATACTCAAAGGTAACACAATTATCTCAAGCAAAATTAATAAGCAAGCATGCCTTTACTGTGTGAATGTCACCAGGTATTCATTTCAATCCTTACCTCAACTTTAACTACTTGCATATGGTGTGTGTATACATATACACACACACACACCCCCCACCTTTCCCTAGCCTGGGCAATTTTAATGCACCATTGAGATTTAAAGCTCATTTTATTTACCATTTTGTCTTCCTTCATGAAAGGATTTTTACCAGGAAAATTTAGTTCTATCTTATCTTGCAAATAATCCACAAGCAACTGCAATAATTGAAGTAACATATAATGAAAAATTTAGAAGTATGAGAACCGGCATAAACATATTACAAAATAAAAAGAAATATATTGGGAATTATCTGCTTATTAGGCAGTTAATCTGGTAAACTACTCAGTTTCATTTACATATGGTGAGTCAAAGCTGCCACTTCATATCTGACACTGCTCCAGCTTGAGAAGGCAACACTAATAGTAAACTGAGAAGAAAAGGGTTGTTACAAACACAACTGGCTGGGCTTCAAGTTCTGTAATAATCCAGAACCAGAAGGACCTTTGAAGTTAACAAAACATTTGAAGCAATCGGGTCTGGTAGAATTTTCACTAGTTCAAGTAAATTAAAAACATCCTCTTAAGTTAGTATACAAACATTCAGCCTACAGGCACCATCTAATACAAAGCTGATTTTGAAAGGAAATGTGGTTATAGTTTGCATATCAGGTGATCTTTGTTTTAAGTTGCTAACTAGTTTTTAATCTTTCACACTAAAAATTTTATTTTAATTAGGAATTATTTTCTGATTGAAGATTTTCCTTTAATTGGCAAATACTTGCAGCAATTAACTCCTCCAGAATTAACACTCAGACTGTGTGAATCATAACCTTCCCTTGGGGATTTAACAATTACGTGACTCCATTTATATCTACCATTACATACGACACCTGGATGTTGAGTTCCTGAAAGTGTTTTTATCCTTATAAATAATGCAACATCCTAAAGTCGCTAATTATGACATGTACATAATTTATTGCTCCCTAGAGCCGACACATTTCTCTCTCCTACAGAATGCATAACATTAGTTTTTGTAATGACAATATTTTTGAGGAAAGTTATCTAAGAGCAGGAAGGAGACTGAAATTCTTCTCTCCCTGCTTACATTACACTTCCATAAATACAATGGGAATTTTCAGTAAGTGTGCAGCATCTGATTTAGAACAGTAGACTTGTTTAATTAATAAGATGCAAATAGGCTGAAAATAGGATTTTCAAAGAATTCAACTCCATTTTATCAAATTAGTAAGGTGCTTATTTGCATCTTTGACTACTTAAAAAAAACCCCTAATTTATCAGTACTCATTTGCACTTCCAAGTCCATTCATTTTCAAAGAATTTTCAATGGCATGTCTGGCAGTATCTGCCTTTGACATCCCAGATTGCTATTTATTGCACTAAAAGCCTCTTGGGTAATAATTCCCTTCAGTTGTTTTTTTAAAGTCATCAAAGAATTTGGTGTACACTGACTCAGAGATCTGAAGAGGTAGTTGCAAGATCTAGGTGACAAAATACGGTTGGCAGATTCATTACACAAGATAGAAATTTCTAATTAAGATAGTAGGCTCCTGTTGGTACTACACAGTAAGTTTGAAAGGACTAGACTTGCAACAGTAAGTTGCAAGGAATGGAACAGCCTAAGATTTTCACTAACAAGTAACAATTTGGGGCATATTTAGTCTTCAATATAGAACCTGAGAAGTGTAAGAGAAATCTGATTCTTGATCAATAATTGTTTCAGACTTTTCTCATGCACTAAAATAGACTTCAAGTTACTATACACTCTTGCAATCCTCTCTGTAAATTGACTATCTTCCCTTTCATTAAAAAGATTAATCTCGTTTCTTTTATTTACTGGGGAAGTAAGTGGTTTCATAGGTAACTATTTTGACTGTGAAGCTAAATTGGTATGGTCATGTCACACTTGATCTCTAAAAAAAATCCCACTGCGCTAGAACACTTCCTGCTCTCACAAGGTTCATAGCCTATTTCTTAGGTTGTTCTCCTTGAGCAACAAGTCATGTTTGAGCATATGTAAAACTTTTAACATATTTTATATTTTGGGGGGAAATTAGGTTTCTGTAGAAAGAAATGATTCTCTGTAGAAATGTACTGTGGCTGAACCCAGTAGCAAGTGACCAGCAGACACCTCAAGCACTAGCTCGTTTTGTTGTTCTGCTTTATTATCCCAGTGAACACAATTCTTGTGTAATTTGAGCAAAACATGCTCAAGTTCTTTCAAAAACTAGATTTTTCACCCTTATGTTATATGATGATACAATATTTAGTATTGCCAGTTAAAGATAAATCTTAAACTGCAAGTTTTGCTGTTATTTATATAAAATTTTATAGAATCCAAGTAGACCCATTTCCAGTAAGCTAAAACAATCATCTAGTCCGTCTTTGGTAAAAAGATATACCGCAGTAAGAAGGTCTGCAAATGTTTCATGCCAGCATTTCCTTACAGAATAGTGAACAACCATGGGGGAAAAAAAAAAAAAAAAGAATGTTTGGAATTTCATTAATAAAAAAAATGAAGCTTGTTAAAATAGTAATTTTCTCAGCAAATTAATATCACCCCCTGTGAACCCTGACAAGTTCTGTGAATACATGCTGTCTTTTGGAAAATGTCACTGCTATTGAATTTGTGCTGCAGCTAAGTGGTAATTTTTTTTCCTCGAATTCTTCTAATTTTCACATTTTCAACAGAAGAGCCTGCTTTGCTCCTTTATTTGCTGAGAACTTCATTAAGTTAATGTCTTTTAGGACTGGGGCTGGTGAGGAAAGAGAGAAGTGAGGATGCAAAGATAGTCACCAATGCTTTTAAAACATAAAATCTCAGTCTTCACAATATATCCTGAAAAATAAATGGCTGTTTAAAAGCTTTGATAGCATAAGTCTCACAATACACGGAGTTCTAAACTTCCATATACAGCTGGTATTTCAGCTTAGTTAAGCTGCTTATATATCTATCATTTACATTTTCATGAAGGTCAGTGGGTACACTAATCTATCATTTTTCAGCAATTAAATACATCTGTTAGGGCACATGATGCCATCTTCCAAGGTCCAAGGTAACTAGAAATTCTTAGTTTTGTTCAGATTTTCTGTGTAAATGCTAGCAAAAACAGTTTTGCTAGACCCTCAAGCAATTTAAGCCTTCTATGCTTTCCAAACCTGGGAGGAGGATTTTATTAGGCCAAAAGGTACTGTGTTTCTCCTATGTGAAATCTACATTCCTGCTTCTGGCAGGTGGACCACCATATTTTGTCCAATTACGCCACTAATGTCTATAACAGAAGCACAACTCAAATACGAAGGAAGCTTTTCATGCAGTAGGTAGAATTACATAGAAAAAATATCAAAGGCTAGAAAAAATATAACTACCTTCTGTCTTTCTTTTGCTCAAAAGTAAGATCTATAGGACAGTTAATTTCTTTTTTGACAGTATCATTACAATGTAATTAGTCACATGCTACACCTAAAATAGGAATGAAGTCACCCATGGTCCCAAAAAAATTGTTTCATAATGTTTAAAATCAAATTAATGCACTGTTAATTTACAGCGCATAAGTATAGAGGCCTTGAAATAACCTCAATAAAGAAATTTCTAAGATAGTCTTATTTGTAAAATATGTCAAGAAGAAAGTCTTAGAAGCAGTAAGAGAGGTCAAAACAGTTTTTCTAGACTTTTATGCCTGCTTAACATTACATAGAAATAAAGTGATTTAGCATACCCATACTGTTTGTTTATACATCCTTTTGTATACAAAGGGATCAAAACTTAAGTGCAGCGTAGAAATCCTTCATTTGGTATTATCATCTACCATAAGACAGGCTGTCCATTTGGACAGCCTTTATCATCCCTTCAATTACATTTCCTTTCCCAGTGCATAACGTAATCAACCTCGATCAATTACTGTTTCAGACCAGATGCAGGAGACTGAAGTCAGTGCTGGCTCAGGCTAAGGAGGCTGTAGATCAAAATTTCAAAAGATTCTTCACTTCTGTGAGTTGCCAGCACTGCTCCAAATCCTCTACTGACAGATCATTTATAGGCATTTCTCTTCGCAATTATGTTCCAAACTTGTTCTGTGAAATCGATTTTAAACTAAATCATTACTTCAGACAAAGTCATGGATTTCTCCACTATGCCTGATACAGAGAGACCCAGCTGAATGGAAGGCATTAATAAATTTGTTAACTTCTTTGAACAAATTACACTTTGTTATATGGAAAATTTACAGCAATAGCAGCTCTAATTAAGTGCTTCATAAAGCAAAATATTGGGCAAACGTCAAACTGATAGATCATGGTTTATTCTGTCACTGTGATGAGTCCTTACTCCTGTTAAGAAGTATTTTTACCCCACATGACAATACTGAGATATCCAGTGGCTTCTCTAATGTTTGAAAAATACGGAATCTGCAAGTACTCTCATTGTACCATTTTGTGTTGAGTAATTTGAAGTTCAGTTAGACATAATTCCTAACTCAGAAGTAGTGTCAGATAATTATGTTTCATGTTTCAGCTGATACTATTCCATGCACAAACACGATATCCATCTTCTCTAAAAGCAAATTTGCCATCTATTGAGAAAATCCACAGACACAAATTGGCATTTGTAAGTAGAGACAAAAATCAGAAACTAGGCCAACGGCTAGACAGATTACTCCTTAAAAAATTTTATGAAGGAGCAAGTCAGAATTTTCACATCACTAGAATTTACCATATCTTAGTAGTATATTTTTATATATTTAGAAAATATTTCTACTTGTATTGCTATACTATTGATAGGATCAATAAGGAATCTCAAACTTATTTTTAAACTACTCTCATGCTAAATTTTTACAGAAAATATATACAGCCTACACAGCCTATTTGCCCAGACAGCATGTTGCCATGCTATTTTAGACCCTGATCTACCTGACCTTCATGGCGTTGTCTATTTTAGCAACAATGGAAATCAGAAAGATCAGATCAGTGGAGCAAAATAGTCTAGTACCAGCTAGAAACCCTACAGCCACATTATACACATTTTGCATTATCTTGTTTTAACTCATAACAGCTCTTGTCTAGTCTGATGGTTAAACAGTGGAGTACATTCAGAGCGCAACTTCCAATTTACTTTAATCCGAAAGAAGTCTCATTCATGCACTTCTAAAACACAGCGCTGAAACCCAAGCACAAATAGGGCTGCTTACAAGATCCTCCAGGAAAGTTCATTCAATTCAGGCCATGACACAAACACGAAAACATCCCCTGATGCTATATTATCTACTATATCCTTTCACTGTGCTTCAGGGTGCAGTGCAGACATGCGGAAGCAACTGGATGAAAAATGTAAAACTGAAGACAGAAGAAGATTTTGCCAGCATGGCTGGAGAACTCAGCATCTCCTTGTAACTTGGGCAACACTCAAGACACCGATCGGGACCATAAAGAAAGGAATTTGCAGCTTGTGCAAGCCTGCAATTAGACTGTTTTTTGATCACAGGCAAACTAGACTCGGATAACAAAACAACAAGGAAAATTACAGAGAGGCTAATTGAGGACTTAACTGAAAAAAGATAGTTCGGTTATTTGACAGCAAAACTGACTTGATATCCATCTATAAAGGTCTGCAGGATGTAAACATATACAGGAGGAGAGGATTTATAAAGGAGTCCCCTAGGAAGGTATAATTTGGAATAAATTAAGAAAATGGAAAACATAGGTTACCAGAACAAGAAAAAAAATTACTACGACCCCTCATAATAACTTTTTCACCTAGAAAAACTGTATAATTTCTCAGTGCCAGATAGTTGAGTTCATCTGTAAAGGTAATGCTATTCCTTATCGGCTCAATGGCAAACCTACGAGGATTTATTTTTCTGAGATTATCTATTGGTAAGGTTAGCAACTCATTTGCTTTGCATTTACGTTTAAAATAATCCTCCTACTGCTTAGGTTGTGACTTACCATTCAGGAAGACCTTCAAAGAAAGACCTCAAGAAAGAGGTTGCTGACTCAGGAACAACAGGGAAAAAAATTAAAGGGCTTTCTTGATCCAAATGATATTGTAAGGGACAAGAGTTTGTCTTCAGAGTAATGATTTCTCCTAAAAGAATAATGTCAATGGCACCATAAACCTGTACCCTGTCCACTTTGACATTGATTTGGTGCAGCACCAGAAAGAAAAAGAGGCTTCTGACAGCACTACAAAAGCAGAAGTCAGCAGATCTCATGAAGACAGATATAATCTCTAAGTAGAACACTACTGTTCTGTATCATTGATTTTTCTTCCAGCATCTGCATATCCCAAAGGGTATTCCAAGTCATGAAAGAAAAAAGTATTGCAAAGTAAGAGTCAGGTGTTTAACCTTTACCTTCTAACCGGGAAATAAGGCACAGCCACCTTGTTCTGCAAAAATATGTAAAAAAATAAAGAGCTGATATTTTCAGAAGACCAAAATATTCAGCCATGTCCCTTCATACTCTGGAGAACAGTACAGCAACCCCAACTCGTTGCTGATCAAGACCCTTATGAGGTTAGACAGGCTTCCTAGGCTTACACGGATGTGTCATCCTAGTTTACCTTTCAATGTAAAGTGTAGATATGAGTATTGTGGTTTTCTTTAGTCGGAGGCCTTGATTTTATACAGAGACTACATAATACATGGGAGTCAGTATCTGCATTAATCAAAATTATTAATGTAGTGTAAATGAAAACGAGTCTGTAACAGCTGAACTACCACATGAGTAGCTATCTTGTCAGGCACTACATCATCATTGAGAGTAAGGTTGAACTATGTGGACAGATGTAATTGCGTACATCTTGCATGTCTGCAGCTATTTCCAACCATGCTTAACGGAATAGAGTTAGCATATAGAAATTTAGTATTACAGTTACATTTTATTAGCCAGGATGAAGCTTTGATAGGGCTACAAGTAATGGGGGGAAACTAAGTAAGACTTGGATGAGAAACTGGAATAAAAATGGAAGTTCCATACACCGGTTTCCTCCATATCACATCTTACTGTTTTGTTTTCAGGTTGTGGTGGAACATTTGTCTTTTCTCCCACATTTCATCTTTGCTCTGAAACCATAAAGACAGGAAGGAGTTCTACAGATTTCTTACATAGGCAAACTTTGTCTGGGCTTTTTCACCTTTCAGCATGTACTCATCTGGGCTGGACTAGAAGAGCAGGCACCAGATGCATCACAGCTGGAATGAGGCCCAGCATCGTTGACAGTTCAGGAGACATTCAGTTGCATTTTGTGTTTTCAGGCCCCAGTTTTAAGGAGTAACAGGTTGTTTGCCTTGCATGGTTGTGCTTACCTTTGCCTCATGTCTTCTACCATCCACATGAATATGAACATGTAGAAGATTTTTGGGCTGGTTATGATCTACAGACATAATGCAGCCCTGACACTAGAAATCTGAAAGTTATACAGAGATCCACAAACGCTCTCTTATGTGCTTACCAAGTTATTTAATCAAGCAAAGGCCAGTTTTCATCATTTTAAAACAGATAAAGGGACATGGAAGGTGTATTTCTGTATGTATTTCAAGTTGGTTCAAGCTAAAAATCACTTTTGATGAAAAAGTGATTTCTTGGCCTAAAAATACAATTCTGGCCAAATAAAGGCATAAAACAATTGAACATCACTGTGACAACAGCAAACCATTTACAATTCCCACTCCACAAAATTTAGTAACATTCAGAAAGACTGAAAAAACTACAGATTGATTCACTACTTTGAGTTCTAGCATAAGTAATTCTGACTGCATACATAAACCACTTAAATCAATTAAAAATAATTCCTTAATTCCAATGAGTTTTGTATCAGCTCTATTATAACAGAAGGTGTTCAAACCCCCTATATTAATTACACATAAATGTTAAGTAAGGAGAAGTACTGTGACCTGATATCGAAAGCCATGTTTCAGGCCATGGTCACTAAAAAAAAATAAAACACATACACCTATATTATGCTTTCTCCAAGCAGCATAGAGTTAAGCTGCTACAGTTTTCAGATGCATAAAAAGCCATAAAAGAGAAATAAAAATAAAATGAAAGCTGTATGACCCAAACGCCCCATTGCCTATGAAGGTCTAACCAATGTCTTACTAAGGAAAGGTTGTGAAGAGTAGCATGGTATGTTTTTTATAAAATGCCCCCATAATTATAGATAATTAGAAGTAAAGATAAATGACTGTTTAAAAAGGCAAGTTAGGGTTATATCTGAGTACGTTTTCAATGATCACGCTAGAAAAAAAATCAGATGCTACTCTTTTCTCCTAATAGGAGCTGGTTGCCAGTTTTGTTAACAGCACTAATGACAGGTCTTGGTACATGACTCAAAGGCAAATATGACACTAAACATGTGCCTCAAAAACAAAAGTGCTGGAAAGATACAACGCCTCTCGTCTTCAGGTCTGTGACCACATATATACTGGGAAACAGTCTCACACAGTTATAGAAACATCAGGGACTGGAAAGGAGGTAACCAAAGCAACTGTAGCTAGAAAGTTAAACACATACCAATTCTGTAAAGAAACTGGAAAGAACTTTCCTTTTTTAATTAACCCCTAAATCTAGATTTAAACCTTTTAACATGCATTTCGTCTATGACAGGGATCAGAAATAAATAAAATAAAAACACTAAGTACTGGTGTACTTTCACGTTCATTGCTTATCTCCCAGTAGCACAAAGAACAGTCCATGCTCATGATGTCCATAAATGCCAAAGAGGACATACAGCTCAAGACAAAAAAAGGCTGGATTTGGAGTTGCACAGTTTTCCTAATTAAGTTTCTTTTGGGTTGTTCAAGTGGAGACATGTAAAATGTCACTTTTTCAGAGATCAAGTGTTATACCAAATCCTTATTCAAGTATTTAAAGGAACTTTAATCATTCACAGAGAGCAACTTCATTATCTTGTTCAGCTGTGTGACTGTTTTCAATGATTCACTAGTGTATTATATCCTCTGCTTCTATTTTCTTTTTCTGTCCCTCCTTCTACTGCTTTTGAACAGAATAAAAAGCCAAAGAAAACAAAACCAGCTGTTCAGCTCTTCTTGCTTGCTCAGCATCCCTGGTCTAAATTTCTTTCTAGAACTGCTTGGAAATTACCCAAAACCAAATTTTAATCAGAAATTGCAAAAGCATATAGCCTTTCATGCCTTTTAAGCGGATGCAGGCAGAATGCCAACGACTTAGACTTCTTTGCTACCCTATGCAGGGGTGTTCCTGCAGAGCTCAGACTCCAGAGCCCACACCCACTGTGGGCTACCCAACAAGGGAACGCTGGAGCTGTTGTGACATTTTTCTCCACATTCAGGAAATCCTAGAGATCTCATGTTAAATAACTGGCCATAAACTTAGTTGCCTGGCAGTCCTGAGCTCTCAAAGCTTAGGAAGCTGGACTAAAACCAAAACTCCCAGAGTTTCCATCCCAAAGCCAGGCGGCTCTTTTGTAGCTATGACTTTCTCAGATTGAGTGTAGGAGAAATAGGAATTTTATGTCTGGGCTGGGCTTGTTAAGTGTGCAAACTCATCTTAAACATAAATTGAGCTAGTTAAATGATTTCAAATCGTTGCTTATTCTCTCCTCTACAAGCTATAAAATTGTACTTTTTTTCTGATTGTGAACTTTCCCTCTTCCAGTGCTTTGAAGTATTCCATCTTCCAGTAACTTCATTTTTTCCTCCTCCTTTCTCTTCTTGCAGATTTGCTCCCAACAATGCATTCACCAGAAAAGAAACATGCAAGATTGGATTCTTTTTATTCTCCAGAAAAAAGATGAGCTAAAACTGGTACAGATGAGGCCAGGCTCCAGTTCACCTGACCTGATTAGCTTTCTCCTAATTCATGTCCATGCTATTCTGTTTGTCTCCCACTATACAGTCACTGTGTGGTGTTTTGTCGCTGCTTTGTCACATCCTTAAGTAGTACACACCCATTCCCAAGTGTTCCAAAAGGAACCACCAATGTGAGTGGCTCTTCAGAACATTCAAAAGGGCCTTTAAGGACATTTCTCTGGGCAGCTCTGTTAAAGCTGATTTGATGAAACTCAGTTTGACAAGACAGAAAGCACATAATATTTATTATTAGTCCACCTAGAGAAAAGATTTATCCCCAGAAATGCTGAGAGTTTTTTTTAAGTGTACATATTAAATAACCTTCCCCCCTCAACATCAGGTTATTTTGCTTGTTGTTTGTTTTTTTTTTTTTTCCGTGTATTATGGAATTTAGAGGAAACTGATTTCTCTAACCCTTTTAACGGGATTCAAAACTACTTTTTTCAATATAGCAATGATTTTCAAACATTCGCCTACCTCACAACCTCCAAAACAGGGTTCAGTCTCACACAGTTATAGAAACACCTTACTCCTCTGATACTTCTGTACTTTCCAGGGATGCCTACAAGGCAAAGAAACCTAGGTCCTTGTGGTGATATGCCAAATATCCCATGTTATTTCTGTGTATTCTACAATTCTTTTTTCTATTTTACTCTGAAGATTAAGAAAAAGCTTTTTGCATTTCATTGCAAAAGCATTAGACAGAGCCGTTTATCTTAAATTTGAAAGATTCCACTGCCACTGGTCAAGACTTATAAAAGCTGCAATAGTATCACTACTTCCCTGATTCTGAAGGTGACAGATCTGCTATGACTTACAAGTTCAAGGGAAAAAAATCTGAAAGCGACCATTTGTGCTAAAAGCAGATAACCCCAGCAGCACATATTTCCTGTGAAGAAGAAAAACATTTTGCAGGGCTTGTCATAATCACCTTTTGAAGACTTTATTGTTGATGTTCATTTGGAAACTGGGAGTGAAACCCGGACAGGAGCTTTACACCACAGGAACTACAGGTTTCTAAGAATCCATCTCCCTCAAGAGCAAGAAAGTGTTCACTGTGTTCCCAGATACTTTTATATTTGTAAGGGAGGCAGCTCGCATTAAGAGAGCAAGCGTTAATCTCATTTTACCTAATGTTTCGCTCAGGAAATTATTTCTCTTTTGGCAAGTGGCAGTGCCAGACAGATATGGATGACTAATGATGAAGGTCATTTGCTGAATATTCCTTCTTTCTGAAAGAGATGCTCATTTATTGTCTGCCATGGACAAAGTTTATGGCATTTCATATAGCAGGCAGAATTTTAAGAAAGAATAGATTTTTCTTTTTTTAAAGGAGGTTTTTTACATTTACAATTACAGACCAAAAATACAGTCACAAACAGGTTTTTACAAACTTAAATATAAGTACGGGGAACAAATTAACATTTAATAGCCTAAGAATCATAAGCAGCTCAGTATTTTGTTATATTGACTTATTTGGAGAAAGCATCTTCTTCACCTCCATTTATTTTAAGTTTTTCTTGCCAAGTAGAAGACTAAGTTTTATACAGGTATCAAGTGATCATTATGAAAATTATTCTAGTGAAATTTTTATAACCATAGGTTCACATAAAATTGCAATTTTATTTCAATGCACACTTAAAAATCATTCTAATTACTTCAGTTAAAGGCTGGTTCAAAAATACTGCTTTGCTAGATAGTAAAGACTTCCACTTGCAATCATACAAGAGTACTAAACTCTTAAAATTATGTTTTTAATTAAGAGAAAAAAGCTGTGATAAATGTTTTCAAGTAGTCCATTATAGCTGGTAGATACATTGTCTCAAATATTACAACCTTCCCTGCACAAGGTGCAAGACTGACAGGGCACTTCAGAACTCTGAATTGACACGAGTCTAAACTTAGGTCTGCACAAACAGACCAATCCTGAAAAGCTCTGTTACAGTGGACTGCAACATTACTGGGTATCTTGATTTATTCAGATTCCGGGTGATTAATTTCCATACATATTTCTGGATTCCAACACACAGTAGTAGTACGCTGTTTCTGCACGGCTGTTTTTTTTTACAGTTTTTTCATGGCTATGATCCATACCCTAAATAGTGCTACAGATCACAAAGCAACTATTTCACAGTTATGATGAAACAATCTGATTTTTACTTGTTTCAGTAAGCTAGTAATAGCTTATTTTCTTAAGAGGAGAAGACAAAGAGTACAACAGAAAGGACCCACGGATTCATTTGGTCTCAATTTATAGCTGCACTCAGAATGGATTGCATTGCTATAGCTAACCCTCAAGCACAGAAATTATCAGAGCTCTATTTTCCATGGCTTGTACGTCTGTGGAACCACTGAAGTAGCAACATATTATCCCACAGGAAAAAGATTATCAAAGATTAATAAGATACCTCTGAAGAAAGCAGATTTCTAAATAAATGCTGCTGTGATTTACCAGTTACCATTCATTGAGAAGATCACTCATCCTTTATCGCTGTGAAATAGAGAAGTACCTTTTGAGTCTGTGTAATGCCTTTAATTCCTGAACAAAACAAAACCACTACCAAATTTCCCAACCACTAGACACAGCAAAAAAAGACTAAGGAAGCCATTTATATATTGCCTTGCTCTAGTTCATTCCAAAAGTCACAATACTAAATTTTCTAAACTCTCTTAAGTATAATATTGGATACTTATTCCATATAATACATTTATCTTTTCCCATAAAAACACTCTTAAATATCCCTTTAACAAAGTAATATCAGTACCATTCCTGAGATGAACCTCAGAATTTAAAAAAATGCATTTTTTCACATTTCAAAACACCATTTTATTTTTCTGTGCTTTCAGTCATCTAATATTCAGAAAAAATCTTAAGTCAATAGGTAATCATATTCTAACTTTATATGGTTGGCATTTTAGCCCAAGAGAAGGAAAGAAAAATGAATGTAGGATCTGAAGTATCCCAAGTTCTTCTGATATTTATCTCTGGATTCCTATTGTTTAAGCACAGAAAGTTTACTTTGAACATTCTATCTTCCACCTGGATTTTAAGTACAATTTTCTCTTTCATCGTCTGCCAGATTTCACAAATCCTGACAACTCATCCTATAATTATCAACTGGATCTAGCTTGCGTTGTGCTTTTTTTGTTTTGCTGAACTGACAGCATTCAAACCAGCGCTGCAGGGTAGCTGGGGGCTCCAGAGAAGAGAATGTAGACAAAGAAAAAAGTAGTGGTATAACCAAAATAAGTAAGAGAATAAGGTGGGAGAAATACAGGACTAATGATAGTAAGAACATGGGAGAAGAGAAGATAAGCTATTCAGTCAAGTCACAGGGCTACTAATTTCACTTTGCTTCACAGCAGAGGACAGAAAGCACTTCTGGGTCTGTAAGCAAATTTGAAATCAGTGATAAAGCATCCTCTTCCATAGAAGTCAAATTCCTTTAATCCCTGAAATAGCTACATCGCTATTTATAGAAACGCTTTAAGTAGTAAAGTGCAAGTTTGAAAGAAGCAGTTTGGTACGTATTTTGATGAGGTGGGGACTGGAAAAATTGAGTGCCATGGACTACTGCAGCTAATTTCAATTTCAGCTAGATCCTAGCTCTCAATAAAATACGAAGTGACAAAATAATTCAATGCTGCTGTGATACAGTGAGATTGAAAATGTTAAAATGGCTGCAGTACCCTAGCAGTAAAATTCATACTTAAATCTGTAGAAAGATATTTTGGGAAAAGAAAAACCATCTCAGAGGGAAAGATGTTTCATTGATAAACCCTCAAACCTAAATGAGAAAGAAAGGAGCTGACAATGCTCCTCTTATTCTGTATTTGACTCTTTATGGTAACCAGCCACACACCACTGAATTGGTTTCAGTCCCTGCCTTCTACACTAGGGGAATTTTAATCCACGCCCAAGGCTAGTGTGTTGCCTGGAGCAAGACACCACAAAACAACTCATTTCAGTCTTTCCTCTTGCTATCATCTTTTTGGATATAAGCAGTTGAACATTTATTAGAGAAAGAAGCAGTATTCAGATATTCAATATTTGAAGAAAGTACATATGCTTACATTTGCCCTCTTTGGTATAAATATTGGTATACTTAATACAAAGCAAAGAAATGGGAGTTGCTGGCGGTGCCCACCCAGTCACCTGAAGTGTCATGGGGGGGGCCCGATCTGATGCAGAGTACAACAAACCACTTCCAGTTCTCATTGAAGTTGACAGGTCTGCTCACAGCCAAATATTCTGTTCTTATTTACAGTGTCCATATTGACAGCATCCATCTATCATAAGTAATTCTTTAAAAAAAAGCTTTCACAGTAAAGCCATAACAAAGTATTTTTTTTAAAAGTTTTTTTTTCCCAAAAAGCTCTTGCCTATTTCATTTAGATTCCATCTACTTTCAAGTATTTCCCTATCACAGCTTACATAAAATAAGAAAAGACTTAACACCTGAAACAGATGTTTCTTTTGTTTGGAAAAACACATTTGCTTTAGTTGTCCTCAATCTATACCAATAGCTCACTGCAATGATCCTGTCTTCAATACCAATGCCCATTGAATTATTAAAGCTAAAGGATGGGCATAAGCTACACAAGTCAGCACATGCTTCATTCAAGATGCTGTGAAAGCAAAGTGTAATGATCTTACAGTATCAGCATTACTAAGGCATCTATACAGCTCTTTCAGTGAAGTTTCCTGTATGACCTATATTTTATGGTCTGTACTTACATTCTGTGCACGGTCTCATTGGCCTGACGTGACTGACAAGCTCATTTTAGGTACAGTTAAAAAATTTTAAATGGACAATGGAAAGACAGTAAGGCGTACAATAAGGGGAACTGTAAATGTAAGACAAAATGTTGATGCCATTCCCAGTAGTCTCTACAACATTTTTTACTTTATTTGTTAAACATCTATCTAGTTCTGTTATTACACTGTACCAGCACCTTAAATTTATCCCTGTCATATTTTAAATAGCACCTGGAATGCAATTATGTGTCTCATAATATGTTACCAGCAAGAGGGGAATTCATTTGATATTCTTAATTCATCCTTTTGGGATAATACAAGGACAGCGTTCTGCAAGAATAAAGAATGCCTCACTCATTTTAAACAAAAAGACAAGAATTCACATGTTAAATTTCCAGAGATTAACACAGATAACCATTAATACGTAAGTACAAGTACATAATCACACATACCACAATATTATGTTGTATAGCCCCAACTCTAGATAAAATGTTTATCTAAAAATTAGTATTTTATTCTACTTATGCCAGGCAATTTCTTTGTATAAGCAAAGCCATGGTAAGACAGACAACCTACCTAGCTTCAAGTAACCCAATGGACTATCACACCCTTAGTGATCTTTGAGAGAAAAATGGAAGTATACCAACTAAAGTCAATGTTCCCAAAACACAGCACATAATTAATGACTTTTAGCATTGATTTGGATTTGTTTTTCCTTTTTCCTCTCCCACCTTTGACACAGTTAGAGAAAGTCTTTCTACGATACAGATCAAACAATATTGTCCTGGCTGCTCTAGTTAAATCCTAGCCAAAGACAGAGAACGGATTCAGAAAGTCTTTAGATGAGCATGAAATGGCAACAGAATACATCAAGAGAATGGCCAGTGGAACAGGATATTACAAAGATGCACAAAATTAATTAATAAGACAACTAGTAACTATGCAAGAATGAATACTGACTCAAAAAAAACCACAGCTGGTGAAAAAGCTGGGTCATCACAGCCCTTGTCATTGAACTTAGATCCCCCCAAAAAAGTTTTTTGCCTCAATTCTAGTCCTACTTGGTTAGAGTACCAACAAAACCTTAACTTTTCTTCTCATTGCTGGTGGTGTTTTCAATTTTGCAGAAACTTTGAGGAGGCAGCTTAAGATCTAGCATAAGCTAAGCAAGATTTGGTGACATATTCCACATTCCAAGCATGTGTGGTACATGGTTCACAGACAATGCAAGAGACTCATAAGCATAAAGGTCCAACAATCTTAGAGCTTGGTGTGGAATACCATACATATCTTCCATATAAGCATGACTATATTACAAGACATCCTCTACAATACTGATGGCCTCCACTGCCAATATACCAAAGCCCTTAACTTGCACCTGTATTTACATATTAAAGTAAAGGATAAGTACACATCTGCTGTAGTAACATATACAATGTGTGTCATATCAGAAAGAATACATTTGCTGTTTGAAGCTTCTGTAGCCCAGTTGTCAAACCATGGAAAGTACCTTTCAGCATTATTATTAGCCATCTACCTGCGTTTGTGTCTAAAAAGGAGACAAAGGATTTTTTCCCTACTACATACCATAGCACCTTAAAGAGAATTGCAGTTGAGAGAGTCTTAGGCAGAGTACTGAAGAGGAATAGTGATTCTGTGGGGTGCTGGATTACTTAAACAGTTATATTAACAATGCTAAGCTGACAAACCCACACCAGTAGTTGCATCAGGTATTATATTTACTAATTGTCTGTTCAAGCAAGAACCTCCTTCCTGTAGAAACCAGCCCGAAAAGTTGGCAAGCACCTGGTATTCAGACAAATAACATAAATTCCCCCTGTGCTAAAGACAGTAATTTTAGCGAGGGGTACAGAATGCAATGCTGGAAGCTTTGTAAATCTTCTCTGCCCTTTCTTATCCCTCACACTAATTAGTCTCAACGGTATTTTGTAAAATGGTGAGAATAGTAACTCTAAGAACCGCATTCAACAGTCAGACATTGCTAAACTGGTATGAGTTACTTCCCTAGCCACAGCAACTGCAGAAATCCCAATCTCATTAAGTAACCATTAATTGCAAAACAATGACATCAGGATGTCACAGCACAGTAACCAGGCCTCTTGAGAAGCACAGGGTGGCTCTATGTAGGGGGGGAGGCAGAAATCAGGGGGTTTTTGCAAGTCTGCTTTCAAGCAGGTGCTCAATGTTTCTTTTCAAAGCAGGGCTAGTAGGAGAGGGGTAGTGCATTCCATTTACTTCTACTACTGCATGACTGCAAAATTAAAAAAAAGAGGAAGACACTTATGCAGTTATGCTTGACTTTAGGAAAGGACTGAACTATTGCAGCTTAGGAATAAAGAGAGGCATGATTTATTCTGGGATTTTTGTCTTCCTTCGCCTCCCCCATTAAATCTATTTTGTTCATCTTCATTCTAGGTCTTGCGAGATCTGATTTTTGTAGACATGCAAAAAGGTTATATAAGCAATTATACAGAACTTTCAGGAGTGATGATGATGGATGGGTACATAATTGCAGTGGGTTTTGTTTTTAACTGATATAATTTACAGATTATTGGGGGGGTAACATATTTTCTTATACTTACTATCATTAGAACCATTAGCTCATTTCAGGAAAATTCTTATGACTACAGCTAAGGAAAGCACTAGTTAGGCTATCACTTTTCATTATTTATATTGGAAGACAAAAAACATCAATACATAAGCCCAAATGACTATTTCTGCAAGAAAAAATACTACATTTCCTTCCAATTCTTTTAGACCTCACTAAATCAAAATGTATTGTCTTTTGATTGAAATTCCTATTAAATTAAGAGACTTTTTGCAACATTCTTCTTACTTCAAAACAAATGTTGGAGCATGTAAGTTCAATCCCATAAAACATGGTGAAGTCATACCTGCAGCACTAAAAAATAAGGGGAAAAAAAATCAAAAAGAAGTTGGTGCAAAAAGACCAGAAACACAGGGGATACATCTTGATTAATTACATCAGATCACTTTTTCCCATCTCCTAGTCTTCCATTTTGGCATTGGAGAAGACTGTATAGATGCAAATCATACGTTAAAATAAATAGAGAGAAGGGAGTCTCAGGAACCTCTAAATACAGTGTAGCAGTGGACAGAAAAGCAGACTATAGTGGAATTCTCCTCAGGCATAAGCTCAATTTTACTAGTTTCTTGAACTGAAGATTAAATCATTAGGAGTTTAGAGGTTCAGCTGTGGCTCTAATAAAGGTTACTTAACGTTTTTTGATCCCAATACAGGTTTATCATAACCCAGACATACTGAAGTTAACAACTATTGACTAAAACAGAAAGTAATATCTATTACAAAACTATGCAAATTCAGTTTTAAACAATGGAACAATAAATCTTCCAGTAGGTTTAAAGAGGTCACAATGGGCACTGTTTATAAACCTTAACAGTATATGACATGACTTCAATTTCATTTCAAGCCAAGGTGGCTGTTTCAGTCTCCAACAAAACGTTTTAGTCTGTCGGCAAACATTTAAGTAATACCTACTATTTACTTACATTTGTAACTGTACCATAGCCCCTTAGAACACAACATTTGTATACAGACAAATATTTAAATCAGAGCTGGCAAAACACTGCAGGATTGAGCTTTTGATTTACTTCAGAAGCACTCTGCTCCAGCAACTCTGCCTAGGTAGCTTTGCCAAAGCTGACAAGCAGAATTTATGACACCTATCCAAAACCTAAGCAACAATTTTGGTTTTTTCATGAAACCAGAATGGTGAGTTTCAGAATTTTCAGTAAATATCTCTGAAGCTCCAGATTTATGTTTTTAAGTGTCTTCTCTGTCCTTCCATTGTTGTGGGATTTGCGGTTGATCAGAAGAGTAAGGTTGTCTTCATTTAGGAGGAATGTCAGGTTTTGTATTGAAAGACCAGCTTTCAACTCTGTACTGCAATTCACTACTTGTAACCTTAGTCTGGAAAAAAGGTAGCAATGCTTTTCAGCAGCTTTTTTCAGTGGTTACAAACTGAATACTACATGCTTTTTTTTTTTAAATCAAAGAAACAAATACTAAATGCTTAAAGCTCTTCATCTGCACCCAAATCTATTTTCATTATACTGTATTTTTGCAGCATTTTTGTTCATACAGAATCTAACTCTCCTCTGACTTATGTTTATAGATGCATGAAAAATGCTTATATTACAGGTTCCTACAGTAAGACAAAGATCCCCCTCCTGTGCTTCATGTCACAATTCTCTTGCACTATAAGGCACTGACAACTCCAGATCTCCTTCAATCACAACATCAGAATCCAATTTTATTGTGTCTTGTGATTTTATTAGTGTCATATTTAAATTAGTATCTGCTTGTAGCTACCCCAAACTGAAATTACCAAGTGAGAAAAAATTTTTTGCTTTGAGAAAAGAAGAATTCCTGGCTGGGCTGTTTTGCCATTATAGAGCTTTGCTACTTTTCCATGTTTCAAACTCATCCCCATGTTACTATGGGCAGGATAAAACAAAACTCTTTTAAATACATACATGTTATAAATGCATCGTTCTCTGTCCCAACGGCCCTATTATTCCGAGTGATACCATGTGAATACAAATAGAAGTGTACAAACTCTACAGTGAAAGAAACCCTAAACCTAAAACTAGACCTATTTCCTTGAACTTAAGTATCTGAACTAGACTGGAGGACAAGAAAAAGCAGCATCTGTTTGGATGTTCATTTATCCCATCTCATTTGTGTGTTTTAAGGAAGTAAATTGTGAAATTACTTCTTGAACTGGGGTCTGAAGCTGTATTTTCACATTGTTTTTTCTGCATGACAGTGTTCAAGTTATAAGCATACATGGCATACTTTTGTATCAGATGAGATTGACATGTGGACAAAAGGTATAGATATCTGAGTTTTAAAATAAGACAATCATGGCCAATGGATTTGAGAAGTGACTAAAATACGCACAGTATGCTCCAGTTTCTTATTTCTTGAAGGTTATACCAACATTAGCTCAAAGGAAATAACTCAAAGTCTAATTGATTAAAACTTAGGTTAGTAGTAGGGAAATTTTCATTTAAGATTTAGAAAGATAACACATTGTGGCAGGTTTGACAGGAACCCTGCTTCTACTACAGAGTAATTTGTGAATGTAATGAAATTTTCCATTAGCATTCCAAAGCTTCACTAACAGTCTAATTTACTGACTCCCTTCAGAAGCAGCTAACATGGGAGGATAGGATCTAGTACTATTCTCTGCAAAACCCTCTTCATTTTAATTTCAAAGACTGATTAGGTTTCTGGGAAGATTACTTCGAAGGCTCAGGTTTTCCTCCCTTCATTATTCTACCTGCCTTTATCACTTAATTCCTATGGACAATGAAAGGTCATTTTTGTTCACAAATGCAGAAGCCGAGTTATGCATGACAAGCCAATGACAACTTTAACAGTGCTTTGTAGCAGTTAATAGGCAAGAAAATGAGTATAAACCGTAAGACACAATTGATTTCTACATAGCCAATAAAGCCAAATCCTGGTTTCCCTATTAAATCCCTTCCCTTAAATCACTTCTGAAAAAACACTGCAATACTAGTCAAGACATCACAGATTTGTGTATACCACAATCTTTAAAAAAAAACAAGTATGTTCAGCTGTGTGGTTTAGGACAGACCCACATGGGCAACATTGTTGTGGGTGTCTGCTGTGGACTGCTTAGAAAGAAGATAAAAATGAGGCCTTCAAGCAAGTCAAAGAAACCGCCCATTTACAGGCCCTGGTCCTCAAGGGAGACTAACCACCTGAATACCTGCTGGAGAGACAACACAGCAGGGCACAAGCATTCCCTGGAGGGCTCAAGAACAAGTTCCTGACAAAAGTGATAGGGGAGCTGATGAGTGGATTGGCTCAGTGAGCCCAATAGTGGATGGCAGGCAATAAAGAAGATAGAACCAGACCTAGTGCGGTGTCCAGTGAAAGGGCAAGAGCCAATGGACACAGCTGAAAATGGGAATTCCATCTGATCATAGAACAAAAACCCCCTTCCCATTGCAAGGGTGGTCAAACATTAGACCAGATTGCCAGTCCCCATCCTTGGGCTTATTCCAAGCCTGATAGGACACAGTCCTAATCAACCTGCTGTAGCTGACCCTCTTTGAGCAGAGGAGTTGAATTAGAAAATCTTCAGAGGCCTCTTCCAACCTCAGTGATTCCGTGACCAATCCAATTGCTCTTCTTCTGGTTGATTTAATGGACAGCCATCTTTCAATGATTAGAGTATACATATATAATTATCACCCCAGGGAATATATTCCCCAAACCTAGCATTTCCACTTTGTATGTTCTATAATTATCTGTATTGTGCAGAAAAACTTAGGGATCCCTATAACAATTTCCCATGAACTTTCTTCATTTTTCCTCTTAATCTCAGCAATGGTTAACATCAAGCAATGAATACAATAAAAGCTAAATGGTTTTCTTCATACTGACCTCTTTATGACAACAGCTGAGGAAACCTGACAAGCTTTCAATTAATAGATACAGGCTACCTACAGGCACCTCATCCCTCCAGACATGCTATGACATCACGCACCATGCTAATAACACACCTTATTCCTAGCCTCTTCTCTCACTCAAGATAGATATGTTAGAAGCAGACTGACTTCTAAATCTATGTGTTTTTCTTAATTTGTCAGTCCAATGTTATCCCCAATGCTTATGACTTGATCACCTGAAGGGGCCTTAACAGCATGTTAGGCTAGGCTGAGTTCAAGTGCCACAAAAGTTTCTAGAAAGGCAAGCTTAATTGCACCCTGACCCATCAGCATCAGTAGATAATATGTGTAGTCATAGTAAATGTGTCCAAGCAGAGAATGTGACTGGAAGCCAACAGGATATTTTACTTGAGAAGTCAAGTCACAAGCATCAGAAAGCTTTTAGGAGCCTATGGAAGGGCCACAACCAATCTCCAATTACAGAAAAAAACCCAAAGCTGAACATAAATGACAACTTAAAAAAAAAGTTTATTTTTCTAACTCATGCACCCCTTGGGAACCTGCATATTATTACTGCTCTTTGCAGTACATTTTAATGAGTTCTTTGATTTGTCCTCACTCACCCAAGACCAGAGAAAGAAAACCATAAGTTCAGGGACAGATCCAGTGCACTTTCACTTATTCAGTTAGTACATTCATTTCAATAGTATGCTCACCAACATTTATAATTGCCTAAGTTTTCATGGAAGTATGCATGTTGATTTGAAAGAGAGTTAGGTAAGTTAGAGAGTTGAATAAGACCACTTCTTCCATATGTTAGATACTTTAGGGGGTATACTCCAATTTTATTGTAAAAGGAGAGATAAAATAATTTATTCTATACCTTGAAAATAACAGCTGTATCTGGTATGCCACCTGCTAGGTAGAAGCTTTTGTCAGCCACTGAGCAACATTAGATAACTTATGAGTGAAGGAAAATATGTGAGTATGTTTAAATCTCTGAAACAAGGTGTTGCACAAATCCAAAGATACTTAAAAGATGGAATTCAATTTCCACTCAACAAATGGAGTATTTTCTTCTACTTATGCCAAGCAATTTCTTTGTATAAGCAAAGCCATGGAAAGGAAGACAACCTACTTAGCTTGACCTATTTTCTCCAAAAGGTAAAGACAACGCCAATCATATTTAACTTCTCTGATGCTTTTTTGTCTCCTCTTGAAACATACGGAGTTGAACGAAAGCTAACAAGAATTTTCAGAAGGGAAGATTCAGTGTTTAAGAGAGAAAATTCTGGCCTCAATTAAATGCAAGCTTTGTTAACAGACCTAGGATTTCACTTGATTTTCACAAATATGTTAATGCCTAGTTATGAGATTCAAAACCACGTCCTTTAACAAAAGTAAGTTCTTTTTAACAAAGTTTTACAGACAAAGGGAAACGGTTAACTAGTGAACAGATTTTAATCTGTTCTCCATAAATTAGTATCTTTTAATACATGGAATGAAGGAACTGTCACTCTACCAGCACTGATGGACTGGGAGTTATCTCCATTTCAAATGAAACCAAATGAAAACAAGCCTGAAATAATAATCATTGAAATTCTTTTTCCCAGAGGCACAACAAGCAGTTGAACACTTGTGTTGAACTTTCCCATTAGCAAACTAATTCTGAAAATCCAGTGGGGACTACATGACCTTGATGTTCACATGCAGTCACTAGCTGAACAGAAGGTGGATGCAAAGCTAACTCAGTTCACACTACACTTGCTTTAATTCACTTCAGCAGGTGGTAGACAGATTGGCTGGTGAAAGAAAGGAACCTGAAAATTGTATTCTATCTTACAGACAATACAGTTGTGATGGAGCACAGCATGTTACAACAGTGCCAATACAGATCAACAGCAGCTATTACTCTTCCTTCCACACAATGAGGAGGAAGTAAAGAAAACCAGGGCTCACTGTTTACAAAATTGTGCCCAAACACAAGCATCTCCTTTGGCTAATAGATGTTCCTAAAGTCACAATTAAGTTCTAATGGAAAAAATATCATCTGTCATGACAAATATTATCCAGGTTTTTTTGATTTAAAGATCTTTGGAGTAACACTCATCTAAACATCTCTAGATATTAACAGTGTACTTGAGAAACACTGGGAAAGAAAGCTGAACGTTTATAAAAAATAAGCAGTCACGTACTGGACAACCTGTTTGCTAGTTTTTGGAGCAGCTCAGCTAGACCCGAATACTTTAACTATTTGTAAAGAGATCCACCCAAGTATTTTTAATTTGACATCTTTTAATCTACATGCCTATCAAATCCTCCCTTTACACAGTATTCCAAATCTAAAGAGAAAGAACAGTCTCTCTTGTTTTTCCAAGTGCTTGCTTATACTTCTTTGAAAACGGAAAATGAAAAAAAAACATCCTGAAAGGCAGTATATGGAATTTCCCTATTTGCAGTCATGACCATCTAAAGTTTAAGTACTAATTATATTTTTCTGGTAATTTTTTCTTATAACAACCAATGTTACAAGGTAAACAATTTCATGCAGCTCTTTTTGCATAGCTTATTTAAAATATGAATTATTTTGCATTTAGGCACAGCATTTGGATAGATAATGCAGCACAGTTCTATGGAGGGATTTCTATAGATTGTTTCCTAACAAACTCCGATATGTCTTCTGTGAAACACATAGTACCGGGTGTGTTTTACAGTGCAATTAAATGGAAAAGCCACTATATTGCCGCGATTCAGCACTCACATCACGCAGCTTGATCCTACCAATGAAGTCAACTAAATATTATCTGGTGCAGTATTGAGGAAGAGGGGTGCACATTTATTGTTAACTAGAACAATACTATATTCATTAGCTGAATCATAGTGCTACACAGCATGAAAACCCATCCACTTCATCATCCTACTTCACCAGGTTACAGGAAGAACAACTCAGTCAACAGTGATGCATGGAAGTTTAAAAATCCATAATAATTCTTTTGTTCCTGGCTATAAATCTTCTGTTTTGAAGAGTAAAATACTACACTCCTATCCAAAGGGATCCTATTTTGCAGAACCAAGACCTTAAGAGAATCAGAGCTAGACAAATGAAAGATATGACAAGAATCCAAAGTTAAAGATTCAAAATCTCCAACAGCAACTCAAACATTCTTCCAACTTCTCTGATCTTATCCAGTTTCAAAAGCCATTTAATATCATTTTACAAAAAACAGTATTTGTCCAAACTATCCTATAGACAAAACTATGCTGTATTGCATTTCTTCTACACTTAATGTTGCCAGGCCAAAAAAGGCATCACACATCATTTATATTCTTCTCCCCTTACACTGTCTTCACCAATATACAACAAAGGAAAATAAAGGTACGTCAAAATCTATACTTAGTCCAGTCAACTAATAAGTTTTCACACTCTTTTGGATGTTTTTTCATTATACCTACTGTTTGGGACAATTTAACAAGCAAATTTATGGTCACATTTAGTTACAATAATTCTATTTTCTGTTTTATCTCTGCATTAACAGTATTATAAGCTGTTCCAATCATCTGAATGCACTAGAAATGTTATTCTTTTAAACACATCTTATTTGCTTACGAGTAATTTATAGCAAGCTAACCACAGGCTCCTTTTTACCAGAATATTAGCATTTAATACATGTCTGGACCTGCATGTTTGTTTTAAAGTGAGATTATGCCACTGAGATTTTTGTGAAGAGCTCCACATTGATGTCAGTGGGGAATACTTAAACATCACTAACATAACATTGTGTCAGACATGGCTTTACATAAGTTTCCGTTGTGTCAGGCATTCGCTGAAAGACTTCAAATAGCTGCTGCTTGCTCACACTTACTCTAAAGAGAGTACTTTCTCAAGCTGAAAACAAAATGTCTCCATCCATACTACCTGTGCAAACATCACCGTCTCTGGGCTAGATATTAGTAATAATAAACCAAAAAAGCTCGTTCTTTTATTTCAGACAAAATGCACCAGGAGCAAAGACTCACTGTTTATAGACTTTAAACTAGCATTTTTTGCCTGAAGTAAATAGTTACATGAACAGTTCGAGCTGGCAGATCCAAGTTAGTGATCTTTTACAGGGAACCAGGTGTTAAAACAGGAATGAGTCCCATTCTCCCACTAACACAGTAGTTGGTAGAGTACGTGTGCCTGCAGGGCAAGTAGATTTAGCCTACAAAATAAGTATGCAGAGAAGTAAAATACTATGCTAAATATATGCAGCACCATGCAACTCCAGACAGACGACAGCAGTCAACGTGTTCTCAAAATGGCAAAACAGCTCTATCTGCAGATGTATTAATGGTATCAGGCATTTCCAATGGAAATGGAAAGTTGACTTCTAAGCAGACAGGATGAAATTGTTAAACATACTGATAAAACATTTCAGTCCTTTCAGAGGAAGGAAGTCTGGCTATAAAACTGCAGATGGTTAAGTCTAAATCTATTTAAATTCAAATGCATTTTGCAAATATTGACTGCATTTCTTTTTCATGGACAATCAGTTTCTGCCAATTGATTTTCATTCGAAGTGTACACGTGAAGGTGATTTTTGCTGAAAGCAGTCTTCATGTAAAATACTACATAAACCATGAAATGTATATTCATATATAAGCTTCATAAAGCCTGCCTAGACTAAGCTAGGCATAAGCAGTCCCATAACAGAATTGACATGTGAGCTTTTTTTTCCTCCCTGAAATACAACTACAGCATTAGTTAAATAGAACATTTCAGTTGAAAAAGTGAGACTTAAAAATAAAGTCAGCCAAACACATTGTGGCTAATATTGCCTTGCAAAGATGTAACATGCATTGCTTGTTCCAGTCGTAAAGGATAAAAAGTTCAACTTCATTAAAGTTACAACTGTTTCCAAGCAGACAGTAATTATGGGCCTTCCAAACCAAAAATTACTTTAATAGAAGTGAATTATTCAGCCATTCTAATCCTAATTTTCTAGACAAGTACAACATATCATCACAAAACATAACATCAGTAAACTTATGACCACAGAAAAAAGCTTAATACACTAGGGCAATTAAAAACAACTCCATCAGAGCTTCAAATAATGTTTGAAGTGCAAATCTGGGCCTGCATACATGAGAACTAAAATATGGGTTATGTGCTATGGATCCCTATTCATTTCCTCTAGATTTTTTCTTCATTTATACATGCTGATTAAAGTGAGTGTTTGGTGAAATTACTGTACTGGAACAATGAGCACCAGCTATGTAACAGCCTGAAATGTCATCCTAATTTGTCACATTTTTAAAAGCCAAGTTTTCTACAAAGCTATTGTAAAAAATTAAAAGCTATCAGGGAAAGGCTATGGAAAATAAACTATTTGTTTTCATAGGGAATAGATTTAATGCTTATTTCCTTCTATTTTTAAAAGGCCTTTAGTACTCCGTAACATCAGTGGCATTTACATTTAAATAAACTAATTCCTCAGAGGTACATTTCTAGTCTATTAGCAGAAGCTACTATCCCGATTAATATTACATGAACATTTCCATTATCAGCTCAAGCTGACTGAAAAAATAAATGCCTTCATCTCTGTTTTCAAGCTCAGTGTTCTCCCTTTCCTATAATCACCTCAGCTGTCATCGAAAGATTTCAGTGTTCATCTCTTACAGAGCCCTCTCAGGAGCAGACCAAGGCACACAAAGGTAAACATAGCACATGGCAATTCTGTCACTTGTTGGATAGCTCGAAGCAACTGCATGCAACGATGTAGTCAGGACCTTTCAGAATGACTGCCTAACCTCTCCATCCTCCAGAGTTGCTCTGCTCGAAGCTGTGCAAAGAAGTTTGCTTAGTCTCAACCCCTATGTATGGAAGAGGGCCAGCATCCCCTCTGATGGGTAACAGGACTGAGTTTTGCACTAACATTGCAGCTTGCTTTGTATGTACTTTTGTCCTGCTTTGTGTTTCTGATCAATACTCAGTATACAGATACCTTTCTCTTCCTCCAATTTTATGAATCCCTTAGATGATGGATTCTATTGATTAATGATTCGTGTATTTGAAAACTAACTTCTTATTCACTCTGACCTCAGTTCAAGTTGCAAAATGTGTCTTCAATGACATTCCATATATTGCAGAAAGACATAAAGTCCCTCATAGGAGTAAGGTCTAAATAATCTTTTGCCTTATCCTCATACAGGTGAATTGAGTTTAACAAAATCCCATGTGAAAGTACAGCTATTTGCACTTCTGATAGTGCTTTCTACAGAATAATCTACAGCAGTTATATGAATTAGAACTTAAGTTTAATTAATGCAACTCATTTATCATTTACATCAAGGTCCTCACTGTCTTTATTTGCATCGTTCCCAGAAATGGGAGAAAATGGGATAATCAGTCTTGAGAATAGTGGTGAAATCAATATCTTCTCTACACATAAGAAATATATTTCTTAATAGCTTTTTATTCTGCAATGATATATAATATTTAATTTTGATTGCACTTCAGTTTTATTGCATACAACTTTCCAATCCCCTAAAGTGTCGTTTCTGCAGTGAAAACACAACTTTCATACAGGTAAGAAAAATCTAGCAACACACCTGTGCTGTTTGCGGCTTTCTATCTTTTCTTCTTTGACCACATAAATTACAATGCTATTGCTTTCACTTAGTTTGCTTTAGCCTGTTCATAAAGATTCTAATTTTGCTTTTCCTATACTTGAGGGACAGATCACCTTCATTTCCAAACGATGAAGCAATATTGTTTTATGTGGTAAACTTACCCAAGGAACATTGTTCCCTTAAATTTGTAAGCACTGAAAGCATACATGCTTGCAGTCTTCATGTAGCAATATGCCAGACATCTTACATGCAGCAGATAGCAAAACACCTGACTGGTTATTATATTTTGTATTCATTTTTTGAAAATTAGGCCTAAGTCCTTCTACCAAAAATGTGTCCATTTTCTCCTGCCTCTGGTGGCTTCAGTTTTGGGTATACCAAGCAGCTGCAGGGTTTTCTGACAGTGACTGATGGAAGTGCTGAGCACCTCAGAGTCAGACTATGTGCCTATTACTTTTCTGTTAAGCTTTCTTACTGTCGCGGGGCTTTATGGCTTTCATCTTTGTACAGCTCATCTCTTCATAGTTTAATGATGCATTTCCTCTATTTCTCATGAGAATTAAGGTTTAACACAGCCATCTATTCCCATTTTGTCTTCAAACCTCCATTTGACTAGAGGTTCTTCATCAAAGATTTTTCTACATTCTTATAAAATACTACTGCAGCTGTGAGAGGTCAAATATTTGCTGTAATTAAAATTTTGAGAACTGGGGCAAGAGTGATGTCAGGAGACAGACAAGAAAGAGCAGGTACAAGCAACAACCGATAAATGTTCATCAAAATCATGGGATGTGTTTTCCATTCATTATCAAACTGCTCCTGCAATTGCTGTGAAAACCTCAGGGGCTGTGTAAAAGCTAAGCTCCTGCCCTCAAGCTGGTGCTCTACCTTTGAGTCCAACAAAATTATACACTTAAGCCATTATGAACACAGGTAGAGAATTCAGCCTTCTTTATGTGCCAAGGACCTCTTAAAGAGTTAAAAGGAGGAAGCATTCCAAAATAACATAAGCAGTTCTAAGGATTGGAGAATCATGAAGACTGAAATGGATTTAACGACAATTTGTGGAACAAAACAAGCTACTTGAAACAGGCACATTCCAATCACATCATGTCCTGAAAACATCAAATTGAACACAAGTGAGAAGTGAGAAAATGACAGCAGCATCTTCTGAGTTTAAATCCAATTTTTCCACATGACGTGAAACTAAAGTAGGAATAAAAAGGAAGTCTGGATGAAAGAGGTTAGTTGTAAAGCAACGTTACAGCTGGTGCATTTAGAGTTTGGTGGGGTTGTTCAGTAAAAACTGAAGTATGAAACATTAAGGAACAAGCTTAATACACCTGAATATACCTGAAGATTTTATATTAACATTTTAACAATAGAAGTTTCAGCACAAAATAATTATGACAGACCCAAGTACCTTTCTGAGTCTCTGTACTTGTGCCAAGCCTTTGTTACTAAGATCTGCAACATGACATTGCTGCACTGCTGAAACAGTAATTTTCAAAAATCATACTAGCTGTCTAGAGCAAGTTTTCAGTCAGGATGACAGCTTAGCCACCCAAAACTTGCTCATGTAATGGAAGTGAGTCCAGTATGATGACAAAGTTACATGCAGACTACATGTATCTCTCTCTCTCTCAAAAACATTGCTATTAACTCAGACATTTTTTTTCCTGACCTATTTAGGCCAATTTAAGAGTTGCTGTGCTAGCACTGAGCCACAGAACAGCTGCATCAGAAGAGTTGTTTCATAAAATGAACTGGGAAGATGTTAGGTAACATTAAAACAAGTCAATAAAATGCTGCTCGGTACAGTGATTAAGTTAATCAGCAGGCACAATTATACAAGTATCAAGCAGCAAACAACCTAGCTATTCTATAAACAGTTACTCATATTAACTTAACCTTTTCAGTAACTTAACGAAATAACACTTTGTAAGATGCTTTGAAACAGTGCTGATGTAATTTTACAAGAAGCTCCTTACTATGTTACTTAGTTTTTTGAACTTGAAAAATGCTTATTGAAGCCAGCAAGCAGAAACTGAAAGTTACCCAGAACACTGTCCTAATGCTATAGATGAAATATATATGATGTAGGAGGTTTCCTTCACTTATAACAGAAGAAAAAACCCTACAACATTCTCAATTATTTGTGCATTTGAAGAAATTACTAGGTCCACACTTATCTAGGGAGGAAAAGCTGAGTAACTGATAAGAGTCACTTCATATTCTTGACACCTCTTCAGTGTTTTAGAGCATGTAGTGAGTTAATTATATCATTAAAGCTCATGGAATAATCAATATTAGAGTGAAAGCAGCAAAGCACATAAACTAGCCGAATCATCCTGTGTTTTTAGAAATCATTTGATAGTGAAAATGAAACTTATAGAATATAAATTGTCCTCTGAAGCTGAACAGGAGGTTATATGATAGAACATACAACCCAAAGAGATCAAACTAACAGATTTTTACAATGTAACACGAGCTATGCAAATTTGTTAAGCTTGACAGTTGTTGCAGGAAAAAAGCACCTAGGAAACGGCCTGGAATATGAGGCGGAAGGACAAAATTAGGACAGGAAAAGGAGAGAAAAAAGTACAAGCAGTGTCTTTCACTCAAAATATAAAGTACTTCCTCCCTTATACTATTTTTGGAAGAGGCAAAGACTATAAGATTATCATCACATCGAAGTGAGTAGTTACGTGTTCTACATCTAGACAAAGTGCCTGATCTTAACACCACTTGTGCTGATTAACTTGTATGTATAATTGAAACTGAGTGTCAGTATTCTTCAGTCAGTGTCAATACCATAGGTAAGGGAAAACTGCAGGCAATCGAGTTAATTGATTCTAGAATCAGATCTGATCATAGGCAATCCAAACTAAATAACTTTCCAGTTCTATTTTATACCAGTTCTTAAGTAAATGGAAAGGTAATAGACATGAACTAAACATTTTCATTTCACAGTACTAAGCATTCACCCATCACCCATCAAGCTCATTCCTCATTCCACAGGCTTCAATTGCAGCAGTGCCTGCTTAATCAATGAGCACTGATTATTCAAACTTATAAAGAAATGTAGTGGTCAGCATGCAATCCCCTCTTTCACCTATATTCAGACTGTATAAGAATAGTCTGCTGTACAGAAAGTAAAGGAAAAGGGCAGTTAACACAAGTAAATTTAACAGAGAAACAATAGTGCTAGTAGCTGTATTTGTAGGACTGATTACACTGATCTTTAAGGAATACAGTCTCAGAGCTGGAAAAGTATCCTTAGAAGTTGTGTTTTACAAAAAACAGTGAAATTGTTGCTGCTCCTCCAAGTAAAACATTTTTAACTTTTCCATAAAAGATACAAATATACATACGATACCTCTTTTAGATAATTTTCATATAAGACTACAAACTGAACATTTGGAATCATCAATTGTTGTAGTCTTACAGTACTTCTTAGCACTACTTGAAAACAAAATAGTTTTATTACTATGACCTAACTAATAAGACAGCTCATCAGTACCATCTGATAAGTATCACAATGTCCCCCACCACCATTGAACCTCCCCAGCATGCTATGCACAGCAAAATGGGATACTGAAAAGACGAGAAAGTTTTCTCATCCAATTTTCTCAAATTTTTAACAAGACTAAGTTTTTTTTAACGATGAAATGCTTTCACTACTTTCAATTATTTTACTCTAATATGGTACATGCTGTTAACATATCACACCCAATTAAAATCAATTCATAGCAGCAAAACAAATCCTAGAATTTTGTAAAGTGAAATGCATTAAGATATTGACAACATCTCACAGTATTTCTGATTTGAAGTTTTAGATTTTCAAGGAAGCAGGTTCTGCATTTGAATAACATTTTCAACCACTAAGATAAACAGGACTGGAATTTAATCATTATTATTGGGCACAAGTAAATGCAAGCCTTCGTTTCTAATTACTTCGTGTTTGAAACCATTTCACAGTCACCCATTGTCAGCAATTCTGTTAACTGTTTTCTATATTGCCACTCACAGCATATTTGTTACCACAATAGTAAAGGAACTGTGAAACATACAAATTTTGAAAAAACAACAAATTTTGGGGTTTTAGGATTTTTACCTAGAAGGAAAATTGTGAAAGTTAAGCTTTCTGCAACACTACATAAACTGCAAAATTATCACAGAAAGTAGTAGGTGTTGGTCTGGACATTTTTCTATACACGGCATCCAAGAAACAGGATTTGTTCTTCTACAATGCCTAGCAAAGGTCAGCAGTGGAGACATTAAAGCACCCCAACCCACATTAGACTGCACGTGCAGTAAAACTCATACAGAAGAAAAAATGGTATAATCTCACTGTAACATTAGATTTAACAGCAAGTACAAACTATGGCCAACCTCACTACACAGATCCAGCTCCTACGTGGCCATCCTTTTTCCTGGGACCCTTTTCTATGCCTTGAATTTGCCTGTCACCACAGCTAATGAAGCAAAACACTCCCAATCCTCCTAGGAGAACATCATCATTAATTCCACTCCAATTGCATCTTTTAAAGTAAAAACACTGCAATATTTGGTGGGTACTTCTGGATGTAGTTTCAAACGATTGCAGTTCTTGACCTATAAGCAAGTTTGAAGTGTAACTCCTTATAAAAGCTTTAGAAAAATTGAATTTAATATTACTGTATTCCAGAGAGGATCAGGGGTTTTTGAAACAAATGATTCTGTAAGTAGGAAAACCCATGCGTTTGAGTGTATCCTGACAGTATTTTGAGGAAGCAGAGGGTAGAAGGAGAGTAAAAAAAGTCATGGAAAACAAGGTAATGGCTAAAGGCAGAACAAGAGTCAGGGCATTAAAAACTGCTCTGAGCACTCATTGAAATCCAAAGTATAGCATTTCCTGCCCCAGATAAAGCTATGTAAAAGCAATTGGTTTTATAAATAAACAAGGAAGCCTCCAACACCCACATGCAATATAAAAAAAAAAGTCAGAGAAAATGCATATTGATTAGTTGTGAAATTGAATTCTTATTGGATTTTCATATACATTGGTAGCGTATAATGATTTCAATTTAATCTTAACATAATCTGTAAATGTGTTAATAATCAATTGCTAAGAGCCAGCATATAATAATGTAGGAGAAGAAAACACTACACATAAGCCAGTGACTTCTTTAATAGCTGGTGATTAACTAAATGAAAGGATAAAGAATATTGTTTTATTGTATAATGTAACTAATAATTCTGGGGGAACTCTCATTGTTGCCTGAGTTCCAGGCAGATGAGCTGAAGTATCTCAGAATATTCCTGCCAATTAAAATAACTACTTAGTAGTTAATTCACTACTTCCCTACAGCACAGAAGGTTTTGCTGGTCTATTGGCAGACAACTGAACCTATAGAACACAGATTCTGGAAATAAATGGACATTTCCATATTTTCAGTTAAAAAAGTGTGTTTGCTTTCCCATAATTTTACCAGTTATTTGGGGATATGGGACATAATTTAAATGACATCAAGTTGACACATTTAAATTGATGAAATTATGTGACTAAAGGGACTATATGCTGATGGGGACTTGTATAATACAAATTTCAAACCAGTTATTTCTGTTGTTGTGATAATGGAAGTTCAGATAGTCATCATTTGATTTAGAAAAGCGTGTTTACAAAGAAAACTCATAGCTTCTAGTTTTTAACAGTGTTCAGGCGTATCCTTTATCGTTTCATTTCTGGATAATTTCTCACAGCTTGCTTCTGTTCCTAGTTTAAGTATTTAAAATTTGCTGATGGCTAATCTGCACCCAGACTGAATAAAGGAAAATTTAAGTTTTCAAATGGTCTATTTTCAATCAAATCAGACATCACCTTTCCTGACAGTGAATACAGAACATATTAATCTAGTAAGCTATTACTCTTTCCTGTAAGAAATAGTTTTGTCACCAAGAATTTTCCAAGAAGTGCTAGTTTTGGGGACCAAAAAAAGAATTGAAATTATTTCCCTCATGTTTCTCTCCAAGAAGGTATTTTTTTGCAAATGGAAAACCTATTTTGCACATACGCTTGCACACTAAGCCTCCACTAGGCAGGAATTGATCTAACAAAACCCCTCCGAATGAATTTCAGTAACTGACAAACAGAAGATGCTCTGGAATCTGTTGTTACTCCTTTGTACAGCAGTGACTAGCTAGAAAGCGAGAAGTTCCTAAACCATAAATCTCTGGAGTCTGCCAGTGTTTCCTCTGGAAAGACTGCAAATGGCTTTATGCCTTACTCATCCTGCCTGGTCTCCAAACATCTGCTGGTCACACCTGTCAAACTGGATATTGAGCAAAATAGGCCCAGTATGACCCTTGTCATGTTGCTAATCATTCAGCTGGCTTTCTCTTCACTTTTAAATATTAATTTTGACTTCATTTCTGAGTTCCACACATGACTGAAGTTGTAGAAGGCAAATTTTATATTTAGAATTTTAGTTTGACTGAAATATTTTTATTTTGATGCCTTTTTCTGCTTGTACATGTTATTTGCGCGTACACACAAATATAAAGTTCAAAACAAAACCCAAAATGTTTAATTAAAAACACTACAATTGTTCAAATTTTATCTGATTTTCCTCTGAAGATAAACTGATCTTACCATTAATCAAAGAAATGCTGGCACAACTTCAGGATGCTTTCCAGTTCAATTTAATTATATTGTCTCCAAAGTTTCTTCAATCACAGTGGACTTCATAAATTTTTAACTGAGGCTTCATTTTGAGTTGTTCTATCCTTCTTGAATTCATTCACCTTTTCTCACTTCGTTAATTTTTTTTCAGCTGTGCCTGCTCCAAACAAACATCAGCAAATCAGCTTTTCCTGACCAGATCTCCAGAATATTGCTGGATATTTAAACCAAAATAGCCCTTACCTAAGGAAAAAAAAAAATCAAACCTCAGATCGTTATCTGAGTTTAGGCCTCTTCAGAAGAGCTATATTCACACAGCACTAAGTTCTGGCTCTAAATGAAAGTATACATCTCCATTTTCGCATTTCCTACAGCATGCATGTAGGGAGGTTGGATTAGATGACCTTTAAAGGTCCCTTCCAACCCCAACAATTCTATGATTCCGTGAGTGCCATTGTAGCTTAGAATGTCACTGCACAGTCATGCATAGGGAGATAAGATTCTTCTGAACTGGATAAATAGCACATAGGACTAACATGACACTCAAGCCTTCTGCATCTTTCTCATAGCTCAAGTGTCACAGAACAGGTTTAGTTTACAGTCTATAGTCTGTACTGTTTTACCAAGTTATACTTAGTCAAGTCTGTGTATTATTTCAAGAGATGACAATACAGTACCATACCAGAGAGAGTTTTGAGCTCTCAACCATACAAGTTCATCTGTAGCATAAGAATTACTGCAGTTACGCCGGTACCAATGCTTGAAGGAGTTTGTTCAGAATTAATTTGACCATGAATATACATGCTAAGTTAACACTATGAATTAATCTTAAGAAGTTTGTTATGTATTGGAAGAACGAATAAACAGTACCACTTTGCGTATTTTATTTCTGACCACTGTTACACTTTGCCTGCTTGAGAAAAGCAAACAGCAATGGGAAACAATTCAGATTAAACTAGTATTTTGTAAGGTAATAAACAAATACTGATTTTTCTGCCAGAGATCTTACAAGTGGATCAAAAAGGGAAGAGTTAAATCTGTCAGAGAGGGACAAGTCTAAAGAAAATTAACAAGAAGAATGTTTTCTTCAACGTATCTATGGAAAACGCATATCTCACCATTAGATATCACTGGAAATCTTGCCCACCAGAACTGCGATGGCTGACTCATTAGCTGTCTCAAAGGACAGCCAAGAGATGTAACTATCCATCACGCTTACATTGTCACGCCTTACACCTGTCTTGGACTCACCGATGTTTAAAACCATCAAGGTCCCTGTAGGAATTTTTGAATGTACAAAGCAGTGTTACATAGATGGTATTGTTGTGAGCACTTCAACTGAGAGGGCTATGTTCAGTCACTGTTACAGGCAGACATAAACGGTAGCACATAAAGGGAATGCTTTCTTCACACATGTCACAGCAATCAACAGCATTTCCCATTTTCCAGTAATACACACTGCTGTCTACTATACGGTGTAATGGTACACAACTGTTTTATTACTTCCTTACACTCCTTTCTTACTCCCACTCTCAGGTTTTCTTGCTTTTATCTGACCACAAGTTACATTAATGCTATCAACATGCAGTAGCACAAGCAAACAAAAGATTTCTGGAGCAACAAATGCCCAAATACTTAGAAGTTTACTGTGTTTAGTACTTTAAATTCAAAGAAACAGCTGGAAACATTTTGAAACTCACAAGCTGCCAAAGTACAATACTTTCTCATTTAAGCATCTCTTCATATGACTGCTGAGGAGGTTCAGACAACAGGCTATACTGTAAATCCTATTTCTCTCAAGAGGACTGGAGCTCCATGAACTACTTTAAATGTCTCTTATACTGATTAAAACACATTTAAAATACACACAGGCAACATCTAAAACCTGATGGTTACATTAAGGTTTTGTCTTGGTCTGCATTTCAAAGTTTCACTGATGAAGTTGCACCGATTCAATTCAAATCACAAACTGCTCAGCAGTTTATTCTCACTTCCTCACAATTTTTGATATAGACAGATTTCCC